>NW_010240989.1:0-54231 GCF_000690775.1 Eurypyga helias | reverse complement strand
AGAGCGTTTGCCTCAATTCCATATGCATTTCTACAACTGAACTGGATCAATTTCTACAGGAAATTATCCAAACTGTATATAAAACTATTAATGTTACACAGAAGCAAAAAGTATGCTTATATAGTCACTGCAATCCTGATTTGTACATACAACTGAATGCTTAATGTAGGCTATTAATATAAAGGTGTAAGTTGATTTTGTTTAAGTTGTCTTTCTTCTTTTTATTACTTTCAGTACCTCTGAAAGAAAAGGATTAAAACTGACTCCCTACAGGCCCTCATTCCTCAGGTCTTAGAACAGAACACTCTTTATTCAGCAACAAAACTACCAACGAAGCCCCATGAATTGCTGTTTGACTACCTTGCACGAATCTTTACATCTAAACTAAATTGTTAGACAAAAGGTTAGGAATCGCAGTAAGGCTGCCTAATACAGACTCAAGTTATGATGATTTTGGCCCCAACCTAAGTTGTATAACCAAAACGATGACTTGGCAAAACAAGAGACTCTTCTAGTTAGTATCTGTGTAAATGTTTTTGTAAATAAACTCTGAAGAGAGAAGTGAATGGATACTGGAAGAACTGTTAGGAATTTCCTCGTATTACAGATTCCTTTGATCTGAAGAAAACAGGAAGCTGTAGTAGCAGGGACATCCTCTCTTTGTTGGGTTCTACTCAGATGCACATCCTCAAATACACACATCCTATTAATACAGAAGAGTGCCTTGAGCAGTCCCTGGAAGAGAAATGAGAGCAAAATCCTTCTCAAGCCTGCAGAAAGGGAAGAAGTGCTACTTTCATGCAAATCTTCAGCATTTTCTCACTATCTATCCGGTACTGAAATACAAACCCAATGGCATCGCTGGGTTGCGTTTCACTGTCTCGACAGATGTCATTTGCTTCAAAAGGGACTGGAGCAGGAGAAGAACAGGGGGGCTGCGTACTGCAACGTGCAGGCACTGGCGACAAGATACTGCAGACGCGGGCATGCCACCACCAGGTATTGTAGGCTCCACCGCTTCTCCCTTCCTCCAGAGCACAGCTACGCTGCCCGAGCACTGTGCTGGCAGGCAAAGGAGAAGGAGCCTCATTGTGCTGTACGCAGGGAAGGCAGGAATTCCGCGAGGGGAAAGGTTCCCTTTGAAGCACATGGCACGAAGAGCTTCCCAGTGACCATGGCAACAGCTCAGTGGGTTCCCAGCCTGAGAACCAAGTTACTACAGCCATGCCTGAAAAACAAAAAAAGTCTGAAAGGAGGAAAGAGAGAGGGGGAGGTGGGGTCGGGGGTGTGGGGGAGAGAAGTTGGAGCAGAATTAGCCTGGCAGAAACTGAGCGGCTCCCTGGTAGGCAAATCCAGCCAATAATGCTGGTCGGGTTCACGGGGTTTCCTTTTCATTTCCAAAGCTTTCTTCTTCCTCTGTCATTCCCCTTCTAGCCCTATTCAGTAGCTCATGAGATCAGTAAAACCCAGGCCTTTGCTTTGCCTGCATGCAGCACTGCCTCAAACAGGGCTGCACTGTGATCAAAGGCGATGTTAAATCACAGCTGCCACACACACCCCCTTCCCAATCAGGGTCCAGTTTTCACGGGCGCTCTAACAGGAGATACATTTTCTAAACTCTTTCACTTCCATTACACCATATAAATCTGACTAAGAAGGATGAGCACTTAAAATCCACATGGAAACGGACACATTAAATTCTGTACAGCTACCAATCCCATTTAGTACATGGATAAACAAGTGGAGTGAAGCTTCTGAAAACACAGACCAGGGTTTTAGTAAAAACAAAACAAAAAAAACCCTAAAAACCAAAACACCCCAAATCAAAAAAGACCACAACAACCAAAACCAACAATAAGAATAAAACCATACAGATCTGTGTCATGGAATTTAGCTTTACAAACAGCTTTTAAGTAGTCTCTACATTCTACTTCACGATATTCCAAACTTTCCACAATATCATCTCTATTTTCTTTCTCTTCCTTTACTATTAAAACTAATAAAACTAAACAAAATCTCACAATTTATTCCTTCCTATATGCGTGCATTCCACCACACAGACATAAGCAATAACCTTGTTGCTTCTACTATGATATTACTCAACACAAAGTTTTAGTGAAACGAGTTTAAACTGGCTCCCTTATAACAGGACTTACAAATTCTTTTATGGTTTGAATTAGTCTGAGCTTTTAAACACATTCATTTACGACAGGCTTTAGCTGACAAGGTTATCCATTCTTTCTGAACATAAGAAAGATGGACAAAGTAATTGCCAGCTGAGCACAGATAACCTTCATGTGTATCCTCTTAGTTGATAGCAAAGATGAGGATATCCAAACTAGCTTTCTCAGTGAAAAGTGTCCAAATGAAACAGAATTGCGCACATGTGCTGGAAAGGGAAATGCATATACAGAGAACTGCCCTGGCAGAGTCTTTATTTTGCTCTAAATCACTGTGGCAGACTTTTAATTATGCCCATGACAGTTTTTAACTAAAGCAAACCTTTAACTTCTCACTTTCCTGGCACCAACTTTATTCCCACTGTCAAATCAATAGGTCAAATTGATCCAACCACATCACTTTCCCAGCATACAAGATTTGGCTTTCATTACAGAGAATAGCTTCTAAAGGAATTAAGATCTAAGAACAGAGAGTAGAAGATCCCAGTGGAAATAAATGGGAACTGAGAAAAGGAGATGTATCTGTTTCCATCAGGAAGTATAATTGGTCACACAGTCCTCACTAGGCAAAGCAGAATTCCCATGGTCTGGAAGTTCAAATGCTCCATACATTCCATATTATGCACTCTACGACATCTTTTAAGGAGGTAAGAACATTTGTGTTCAGTGAAGTCTTCCTGTTACCCACCGAGTCATTCATGCAGGTGTGTGTGTAACAAGGGGTTGCTTTGCCATTCATCTCACTTGCATAATCTCTGGGTATCAGCAACAGCAGCAAAGCTGAAAGGCAACACTTCATATACCCAGGAGGCCAGTATGTTTCTGAAACGTTGCATCAGCCCTGCATCTTGTAACATCCACATCATCTCTACAATAGATGTCGCAGTTGGGCAGGTCTCGTTTACAGCACTTTGGAAAAGCAAGAGCTTACCACAACCCAGTTGAAAGGCAAACACAGTGTTTGTCTAGAAGATGAAATAGTGCAGGACAAGCCTCCTTGGGGGCAGGATAAATCAAACTAAATGAGGAATAAACAGCAGGCTTGCACTCCTTGATTTCTTCCTCCTCTCCTAAATGGAAGAATTTCCATTTCCCTTCCCTGTTCAAGGCCACCCCTCCCTCATTTTATTTTTTTTTCCCTTTCCTTTCCCCTCTCCTTTCCTTCTCCCTTTCCCTTCCTGGCCTTTCTCCTTGCCTTTTCTTTTTCCTTCTCATTCCATTTTTCCTCTCACCTCCTCCTGAAATCTGAATGTCGTGACTTCTCCTGATAGGATAGTCATCCATACTATCCTACCGATGTCCCACCAACCTGAGCCAGCTGGATTTTAGGATGAACCCCAGAGATTTTATGCATTTTCAACTACTCAGTTACCAGCAGAACCCGTGGCCTATGCTCTTTCACACAGTTCCAACCACTCCAGACTTCAAATGTCAACATAGAATAACTTCAATCCTCAAAATTTCTAATAGAAGAACAAAAAAAGGACAGCCTTCTGTGTTCCTTTTTAACTTATCTGGCTGCAATAATACTGTCTTACTGACTTCACCCCATAAAACAAAGGGAAAATGTTTTGCAAGGAATTTAGATTCCAGAGGCCATATTCCACATGGAGATTCCAGCAAGATGAACATTTGTATTTCTTTGACCAACACAGTAAGCTTCACTTGTTATCAAAGATACCTATCCTGCAGTTAAAGCAAAGAAATCTCTTCTAGGGTTGAAAACTCCTCTTCCCCCAAAAAAGGAAATGAATGTATGACTCCTGAGAACACTGTACCTAAGGAAAACCAATAAAGTGTTTTCATTTTGACTGCTTTTGGTAAGAAGCTTCCTATGATCGAGTTAGCATCACGCCTGCAGTTCAACCTATTTCCACTCCAACACTGTTTCTGCTAAACAGTCATTTTTGCAGAAGTCTGTGTTAGGTCCTAGGGAGCTCAAAAAGGGAATGTGTGCACTCAGCTCCCCGTCACCATCCCTATCAACAGAGTTATGACATTATCTTTCCCTGAGGCATCTAATGTGGAAACAGGCAAAATGGGAATATTTCATGGAGTAAATAGAGCTTTCTCTGGTTTTATTTCTTGCTGATTTTTCTCAGAAAGGAACTAACCCTTCCAAGAAACAGTTATATGCAGCATTTACCCCAAACTACAACCTTACCTTTCCTAAGACAGTGAGGCATGGCTTAGGCTCCAACTCCGGCTGTTCCAGTTTCACCACTCCTACCCAGCCATATTCATAGAGGTCTTCCTCATCGTTGCTGTTACACAGTCCGAGCGGATGCATCTGAAACAGAATCAGAAAAAAACCCTGATTAGAATTCACAAAAAATACAGACTGCATTTAAATACCTATGTTCGTAACAAGTACACTTTTCTCGATTAAAGCACACCAGAAAAAGGGCGTACGGCGGTGTATATGAAGAAGGCAGTATGTTGGAAGCATGCTACGAGTACAAAACCTTGGAATGTGACATGAGCTCGCTGCCATCTTGCTTATGAAAAATCATTTAAGGCTCACAATTAAATGTGATTGTAAGTCCTATTCTCAAATAGAAAATCATTAAATACAGAGCTCCACTTCATATTGCAAACCACCTTTCCTTGCAAACTGACAGAAATAATAGAAACTGTTTTGCAGTCACTCATGAAAGCTTTGCATGTCATAAGATCCAGAGCCAATGTTTGAGAGGTAGTATCACTTTTTTTGGTTTTATATTTGTCCAATATTAACAGGCTGACATCCTTTGGAACATGCCTATCATGTAGTTCAAAGTACAAGAAACCTCCTAACTGTTATGGAACGGTCTCCAGCTTTTTCTGAACCCAAACAAGGGGGAGGTATCATGAAGTGAGAAACTTGAGTCTCCTTTTAGATATTTATGTTTCTTACACAAGGCAACTATACATATTGGCTTTAATTTCAGGTATTCAGTCTCTTCCTCCCCCTTCCAACACTGTTATGATAAGGAGCTTCCTATGCATTAATTTTTTAACTTTGCCTTTTCCAAGTTTGCTGTCCTTCATCTTTGTGTATGAACACGGGTGTGAAACATTTAACTTCTTACACGATGCCTTTCCTTAAATTTCACCTTTCCCAGACTAGCTGAAGAAAACCACAAACTGGTATCAACACTACGACAATTTTATTTAATAGGAGGAGACTATAGAAATATGGGAAACATGACGATGATCTGACACAATAGGTGATCGTTTTTGCTGGAAAATGAACCACTCCTTAAACTCAGCATCTGATGGTTAAACTATTCAGCACAGACATAAAACCAGGGAAGGGAGTCAGACAGAGTGCTCTCTCCAAAACTTCCGGGGCATATATTCCAACATAATTAACCCCCAAAAGAGTCCATGGGATCTTTTAAGTAAACACAAAGCTTTAATCTGTATTAACTATCTAAAGAAACAGAGAACCATTCCCTTGATGCATTCCCTTGACATATGCTGCATCAGTTGAGCTTTAAAACCATAACCCATATCTAAGAAGTTTCTAGTTCAAAAGCCTCAAAATGTGCTGGGGCACTTTCCATACGCCTGAAAGGGCAAAACTGAAACCACAGCTCAGGTGCTTTGATCCAGGGTTACAAAATCTGTATGCACTGCTGATGGTTTTAAATAGCTTCAAAAAGAGCCGCACAAATTTTAAGTGGGTTAGTGTTACAGAACAGACAAACAGTGAACCAACAGAGGAGGGACACTTTACTCTGTAACTCTACCACCTCAAAAAGGTCCAGATGATTAAAAGAAAACTTCCACCCTTTTGTCCATTTTTTCTGTCTGCCAGGATAAGGCATTATAGTGCTACAAACCACCATATGCATGGATCAGCTCAGGATCTTTCTATACGCTGTCACGAGCTAAAAAGTCTTGGTCTTTTTTTCCCAAACATTAAAAAAAAAAAATTATCTCTACGCACTTTAGTCCAAAAAACATCTTGGAAGAAGGCCAAGGGGTACAGAGAATTCTTTCCGCAGCCACTCTCCTCCAGAATGCTTATTCCATAACAGCTTCCAAGTGTGAACAGCCCTTTAGATCACAGTCACCAAGCACATTCTGCAGTCATGTCACTGGAAATCAGGATAAGCCCGAAGTTGAAAGAGCCTCTTCTCTTCCTTTTACAAAGCCTGTGTTTCCCTAACTTTAAAAAGGAATTGGTGACTTTGTCCCCTTCTCAATGACGCTACTGGCCAACACCCTGTCTCCAACAATAAAGCCTCAAACACTTGAGAAGACAGCCTTCCTTTATAGAGGCAAAAAAGCTGCAAATTACACAATTCCAAAGACAGTTAAATATTTGCAGTGTAGAATATTAAAGGCTTTGAATAGGGTTTTCAAGACAGTCAGGAATTTGCAGCAATCAAGCACTTGGCATACCCTAGCTCAAGCATCTCACCTTCACACAGGGGACACATATCCTACACACAGAGCGACCAGGCATTCAGAGAAATCAAAGTTGCATTTCTGATCACCCCTATCTTCTTCAAACAGCTACGTGGCCTGGAAAAGGACCTATGATGCTATGAATGGCAGCAAAAATATCATAGAATCATAGAATATATGGAGCAATCAGGGACACAATAAGGTACAAACCAGCCTCTGGCTCCTGTACGTCTCATTCCAGGTTCATATCATACACCAACAACAGTGTTTTGCTGAAAGGCAGGCTGCTGCATCATTTGATTCCTGCCTCCAGCAGACCATAAACCAGCAGAAGCTGCCAAGGATAAAATTACCTGATCATTCTCAATCTAGCTTCAACCCAAATGGAATAATGAGATCCCTAAAAAGGTACTCACCTCTTTCTGACAACCAACCACATTCATAGAACCACAGAATGGTTTGGGTTGGAAGGTGTCGCTGTTGAGACGGACGCGACACGCACGGAATCGTGCACCAAAGCCAAAGGCCAAAATGGACTCTTTATTGTTTATACAAGCCCGTTTTATATCTTTCTTAAGAATGTGTGTTCATGCATGATTGGTTCACTCAAAGGACCAACAGTTCATGATAGGACGATCTCTTCCACTAGACCAGGTTGCTCCAAGCCTCATCCAGCCTGGCCTTGAAGACAGCAAGGGCTGGGGCATCCACAACTTCTCTGGGCAACCTCTTCCAGAGCCTCACCATCCTCATTGCTCCTATGATTTTCCATGATAAGACTGCAGAACTTCGTCTCCTCTTCTATGAAAAAATTGATATGCAGCTTCCAAAATCATAAAGAATGGCCACTCCTGCAGTGTATTGCAGAGCTCCTACCTTCCAGCCAGAAGGTGGGAGCAGACAGCACATCCTGTACATTCTCCCTGCACATCCTGTGTATGTCGTTGTAGAGGAAAATCTCAGACAAAGACTGTCTCACTTCACTTTACCAGATCCGCCAAGAAATAAGACTCCGAGAAACCGCACACATTAAGGAGGATTCAGAGAGCGTCATCTGCTTACAGCTGCCTTGGACAAAATTCATGTATTAATTTGAGTGTCATCTAGCGTCATCTGAGGTACGGGTAGCACGCGCTAGGTACTAGGCACTAAGTTTGAAATCCAGAGACTGAATTATGGAACATGCACTAAACCCAAGACCAATATGTGTAACTAAATGAGCTGTCGCTTTGAAAAGCTGCACAAGACTTCAAATTGAATGTGCAGTATGAAGCTGGACCGGAGAGCAGGTAAGAATGAACTGTATGAAACGTGACAATATCAATTATTTTCTGTCAGGAGGGGACCTGCTCAGCATTTACTGACCACTATACAGCATTCTGAAACCCCTTTGCCACATACCAACAGCTCCTGCTGCTTGAACACAGTCCAAAGTAGTGCATTTCCTAGGACATTTCTGCACTCTGTTCTGATGCTGGAACCTAAAAAAGGAATCCCTGGCAAGTTTGTCAACAAAGGGCAAAAATTTAAGGAGGAACTCATCTTCTCATTACAGTAACATGCCATTCAGTCGTATTCACCCTGAGGGAAAGAAATTTTCAAACTCTTGTCCAAACCCACTTAGAACACACATTTTTACTCCCAAACTACAGCCAAGTTTGTACTATGAACCAGTTACTAGCAGAAAGCTGTGCTCTGGCTAGCAAACAGAAAGAAACAGCCGTCACAGAAGAATTCTCCTCCAACATGGCCATGCTGGCAACCGCCATTGCTGAGCAAGGACAGATGTGAGCACAGCAAGCGGATTCTATTCTGTAGTCCGACGACCCTGGCACAGAAGGTCAACCTCACACTGCCTACCAGCGCATTGACGACTGAAGCAGGGAGAAGCCTGAAATTTATGAAACCACCACACAATAGCAAAATGATCTTGCACCTCAAACCCAAATGCAAAACCCCATGTAAGCAGTAAGCAAAACTAACAGGGTGCCGCAGGCTCTGTGCTGGCAGATGTAGAGAACTTAGTATGTACATCTGCAGGCTACAAGCTCCCGAGGATTTTGTTGCATCACACTGGAATCTCACCAGAGTAATTAACGAAACAAATTATATTATGCCAGCAGTTCTCCCTCCAAGTCTGTATGGTTCAGGAAGGGACAACTGACAAAAACATTGGACTGTTCAATCAAAAACATGTGCACTGCAAAGCCAAACTGTTCCTAGACTACTTGTTCCAGTGAATCTGAAGAGCTACAGGACCAACACAAATACTCAGCTTGGGAATAGGTCAGACACATAACTCATCAGCTGTGTGTAACCATTAACACATCAAGGGAACTCATATTCAAGTACCCAGTGTCAGCTCTTTTAATAAAATGGCACTGTGAAGCCAATGACAGGTTACACAATCTATCAGTTTACTAATCTTATAATGACCAGTCCTTGGGAGCACGACCTCCATCCCCACCCTCCAGCACCTCTTCCTCTGGGCTCCAAAAATCCCTTATTGTGTTGGTTTCCACACGGAATGCACATTTCCTTTATACATCAACTCATCGATGTCCATCTTACCTACTGCCGCTTCCTTCTCCCCGAGCACACCAAGCCCCACAGCAACCCTCTGACCAGCACTGTCAGAATTGTGCTCACGGTGCATCCCTCTGAGAATGCAATTGCACTGAGGAATCTCTTCCCTGCATAATCTTCTCTCTGGCTTCACATCCCAGCCCACAGCACTTCATTTCACACTGCATTCTGAGACTCCAGTGGCTATCAGCAAAGTCAGCTTCAGTGCTCCCTTCATAGGGCTGGGTCTGTTTTTCAATTCACACTACAATTAAGGATCGCAAAGGGCCTAAACAAAACAAACAAACCCCACCAAATGAACAAACAAAAACACAGGACAAAGGGTCCATTCACACAATGGAAAGATCTCAAGTGAGCCTCTTACACCTTCAAGACATTAAATCAGGGTGTATCATGCCACCAAATATTTATTGGTTTGGGTGTGGAAGCAGGACAGTCGTGTCCACACACATCAGGGTGATCCCATTATATTGCTTAGGGGCCCGTGCTAGCTTGGATACAGCCAGGCTGGTATTTCTGTGTCTTACATTGTTCCAGTAGTTTGCAGAGAGACAGAGCATGTCAACACTGTAAACAGATTCCCTAATTCCAGTTCCACTGAAAACAAAACCACACAAGCCTACCAGATCCCAGTGCTTCCCTTTCCAGCCAAGACATCAGCGCTAATAAACAGAAGCCAGGTCTGGACAACGAGACCTGGACAGTCTTAAAAACTACACTAACACACCTTTGAGATTCAGCATTACCTTCCCAAACTCTCTTCTGGTTGAATTCTTCATTATAAATTCAATTATTTAAATCCCACAAGCCACAACCATCGTACTTTCTCCTCCACCCTTGGGCAAAAGCCAGCTAGACGACTGCCCACGTTGCAAGCATGCCTTCGCAGAGCGGCTCGGTAGCCTTAGCGGCATGACCGCTGCTCCCCTGAAAGGTTTCCTTTTCCGTACGGCAGTAGGGAAACATAGCAAGGCAGGGGCAAAGTTTACATGTGTTCTGGTCACAGCAACACGAGATCAGTAACAATCAAATTAAACAAGTAACTCTTCACCAAAATTACCTATTTATTCTTCCCTTCTTTTCTTAGTTTAATCTTAGTTTTTCCTCCAAATCGAGCTGCCAATGTCTCCCTCTGCGCTTCATCCCCTGTAACAAACAGGGTATTTATCTCCTGACAAATAAGAAGGGAAGAGATACAAGGCGTAGGTATTTTTCATTCATTTTTGGACTTGACCCCATCTCTGAGGTTGACCTGATTATTTTTTTTTTAACCCAAAGCATCTCTCAGATTTAATATGTCTGCTAGATAACTATTCACCTTTTGCTTATTCTCACTGTTCCATTGAGCAGATCTCAAAAGCCACATGCAACGTGCACCAACAGAACCAGTGGCTGATTTTTATTGGTAGTTCAGCCTCCAGTGAGTAGACGTACATCTGTGAAGCCAGATACAGATTTACATATATGGCAGAGGGCCCTAGGTAACTCTCTGCACTGGTCTGGAACCTTGGTTGGTAACACTGCCATAAGGACTTTCATACTTTCTGTAGCAGAGGATTCATGTGCAGAGAAGCATTACATTTAGTTCCCAGTTCATGAAACAACAGCCAGGGTGCCAAGGCATCCTTTTCCAAAAAATATATAACTTCCTCAAAACCACAAAGGAGTATGTGCTACAGAATTCTGAACTATATGCTAGCAGAACCAGACTCCCTTCTTCTGATCCAAAAAGTCTAGAGTGTATCATGGCTCACTTGAAGTAAGGCAACCAAACAACTTAAGTGTTTTACAGGAAGGAGAAAAACCAGTACACTCCTGCTAGGACTTCTGTAACAAAAATCTCCCTCATCAAACCAGTCTTACTAAACACACACACAAAAAGCTCTGGGACACCCCAGAGCTGTCAGTCTCACTTCAATGCTTGAGAAAAATCACTGAACAGATCCTTATGGGAGCTATTTTCAGGCACATGAAGGACAAAATGATGACTGAAAAAGCCAGTTTGGATTTACCAAGGATAAATCATGCTTGACCAAGCTCAGTACCTTCTCTGATGAAGCAACTTGCTCCGTGCCTGAGACAAGAGCTGTGGATGTCATCTACCCTGACTTTAGCTAAGCACTTAACATCAGCCTCCTTCAGCAAACTTGCTGACAGGCTGCTAAGATAGTGACTAGACAGCTGGACTGCAAGATGGTTGAAAGCTGGCTAAATTGGCTCAAAGTCTGCAGTTAAAGAACAGTGGTTAATGGCCCAAAGTTGAAGTGGCAGCTGGTCACAAGTTCTTCCAGAGTCAGTACTAGGTCTGATACTCTTCAGTATCATAAACAATCCAGACAAGAGGACCAAATGCACTCTCAGTGAAGTCTGCAGATGACAACAAACTGAGCGGAGTAGTAGATATGCCAGGGCAACAAGACACAATAACTGTGGCAGACTGGAAGACTGGGCCACCAAGAATTGCATTAGGTTTAATGAAGATAAAATTTAAGCCCTGCATGTGGGATAGAGTAAAACTGAGCTGCAGTACAGGCTGCATATGGTCTGACTGGCTGCAGTGTAGCTCTGCTGAAAGAGACATGGGGCTTGTGACGGACAGCAACCTGAATGTCAGTCAACAGCTGAGGCTGCACCTGGAGCACATGTATAGCCAGCAGATCAACGAGTGTGATTACTCCACTGTACTTGGCACTTGTTAGACCACACCTGGATTAATGTGTCCAGTTTTGGTTGGAGAAGGTCCAGCAAAAGGACACCAAGATGATAAAAGGGTTGGAGAACTTGACATATGAAAAAGGTTGAAAGAACTCCATTCATTCTGCCGAGACAAGTGAAGGCTGGGGGAGATCTCATCAGTCTTACAGGTAGCTATAGAGAAGACAAAGGCAGTCTTTTCATGAGGGTGCATGATGACCAGACAAGAGGCAATAGGCACAACGATACTTCAGGGAAAATTCTGTTTGGATATATGGAAACAATTCTTCACCATAAGAACAATTAAACAGTGGAACAGGTTGCCCTGAGAAGTGGTGGAACATCTACCACTGGAAATATTCAAGACTTGGCTTGACATGACCTTGAATAACAAGGATGCTAAGGATGTGCTTTCCATTGAAAGCTGGATCAGATGACCTCCAGAAATCCCTTTCAGCCTAGAGTTTTCTATCATTCTTTGATTCTAAGTTCCATCCTCCAAATCAAAGCAAAAAATAATTCGCAAAAGCTACAGACTAGACATGCTGCAGCTTCAGCAAGTTAATGCTGGGTACCTAAAATGGTTCAACATACACAGCCCATTACACATGCAACTGTTTTATCAATAATAATCCCATTACATAAAAGTGTATTTGTATTAAAGTTGGACTTGTTGATCTATGAGACTAAACAGCATATGGAAGGAAAAGTCAGCAGGGTAAAGACTTCCAATCCTCTGCAGAGCTTCCATCCTCATTCACCGTCAAAGGGAAGGAGTAAAAGAATCAGGAAAGTGACAGGGGCAGGAATGAGACTGAGTAAGAAAGTGTAACATATTAAATGCAGCTTCAACAACCAAGTTGTAAAGGCAGGGAAAAGAAAACCTCAGAGAACAGAATGGCCACTACCTGGTGTCTGCACCTTCCTCCAAGCTGGCTGGTGCTAGCCCATTTCAGACCACATACTGATCTGCAAACCAAGCGTCCACTTCTGTAGAGCTGTTTGCATGTGTTGCTGGTGGGAGAACAACAGGGTCGGTTCATTCACAATACTGATACAGCTCTCACAATGAGCTGAAACAACATCCACTCAGATTTGGAAAGTTATCTGCAAAGCTTACAGGACACATACAGGAACTCTGGAATCGAAGTGATAGATGTAAAATTTCCTTGGAAGATTCTGCTCTAGATTTTACCTTTCACTGGAGTGATAATCTTTTTTTAGCATCAACAGCAAATTACTGCATTGAGGATAATACTGCTGAAACAGCTTCTTTCTACACCTAACAGAACAGATAGTGTCTGCTCTGATTTTCCTCATTTATAGTCTTGGATGTATGAGATGTGTGTTTAAGATGCCAGCAATTATCCATCAGCACCAAAAAGGTTTCCAGTAGCCCAAAAGCAAGGTCTAACCCTAACAGAACCAGACTCACCAGTAAAGGCAAATATATACATGATCGGGAATACTGCCTTGCCAAAAACACAGACTTCAGGAAACTTTATGAAATACAATCGCCTGAGTAACTGAAGTTATGACAATGAGTTATGACAATGGACTCACTATGTCCTTTTTCCTATTCCTACAGAACTAGACCTCTTCTGAAGAGGACATTTTTTCTAAATCAGGTTGCCCCATATTACTGGGGTTCACATACATTTTGTTAAGTACTTGGCTCTAATCTGAACTTTTCAGTGCCCTCAGATAAGGAATCTGCGATATCATCCATGTAGTGATGCTTGAAGTAGAAATGAAGTAAGAACTTGTGGCAAGTTACCAGTTTCCCACCCAAAAACCTTAGAAAACAAGTGAAGGATGTTAAGGGAGATGTATTTTCACTATAGCAGTACAGGTCAGAACAAAGCCATTGATTCTTCAACTCCTAAGTGACAACCAAACAAAGGAATAAAAAACCCGGAGCACTAGCTCATATTCCGTGAGAAACATGGAAAATTTCTGTCAGAGCAATATGAGAGCTCAGCTCATCACATACACTGCCCTGCACCAGGACAGCCCAGAAACTGGCCTGGTCGTGTGCAATGAAGGCTGTGCTTTGTCCCAGCAGAACTACAGACTTGACAGCTCTATGGCATGGAACAATTACCCACGCATTCATTAACTCCACTGAAAAACACCTAACTTGTCTCTCAAGCCTACTCTCCACCAGCATCAGAACACAGAGAGAATGTAGGAATTTGGAATTTACCCAATAGAGCCCAAATCACATGAGATAAGCACTTAAAGGAAGAAAATCTAGAGCTCACTAGCAGAACTGCTTCTGTCTTCAATCTACTTCAGCGACAAGATCACACCTACCTGAGCCTTTGCTACATACTGCCATTACCTAAAAAACGTCTCACCTTCAGTAACGTGAGAAGAAAGTCAACTGTGACAAAACAGAGCACAGGGCCGAAGAGTGGCATTGCGCAGAGAGGAAACACATAGTAACCTCGAGAGGTTTCCATCAGGACACAAAGTAAGCCTTTTTAGAGCAAAGGCAAGATACCTGCCTAACACTCTAGTGAGTGCAGTGAGTGGACTAATTGTGTGAAGTATTCCAGTAGGGCTTGTGTATTAAAAGAATCAACAGGAGACCCAGAAGGCTGCAAAACAGTGAAATTAGTGTTAGCAACGCTCATTTTTCGCATTTCCTCTGAAATTTTACCTTCTTACCTATTAAAAGAGAAACTGCTTCTTAAGGACTACAAAAATTACTTTGCACTCACTGTCCAGGACAGAATTGAGTCATCTCATCTGACAGATTTCCCACTGTTTGTTGCCACTGCTGTGATTTTGATCTTCAACATAATGCAGCTACAAATACAACTGCATCACCCCAAGGCTGTATCTGTTCCTACTACTTAGAAATACAATGGAATGAAGAACGTAACTTTTCCATCTCCATTTACTCAATGATGCCTAAAATGGCATCAGCAGAATGTGCCATAACAGATGGGCAATCCAAAACTGTCCAAAAGGGGGGGACAGGGATAATCTCTCAAGAACTATAGAGTAGGGCTTTTTTAAAAAAAGTTAGGAGTGGCTATTGTCTCTGCAGACTGATAAACCATGAGGTTTTGATGCTGGCTGCAGCTGGAACATAGCAGCCTTTTTAAGAAAGGTGAAAGCCAGAAGCATTTCCTCATCACCCTGTGCTTCTCTGCTTTGCTGTGCAGAGAGGAATGTTTGGCCTCTGGTGCAATTACAAAACTCCATTAAAACACAGTTCCTTTTCGCTTTCAGACTTTTTTTCTCTTTTGAAGAACATCCTGCCAAAAACCAAATCACCACAAAATGTAACATTATAAGACCTGAGCATTTCAGCAGTGCGCTTTTCTTGGCTATCAGTTGTGACCGTGCGGTTCGACCCAGCGGTTAGCGTTGAACCCACAAGTGGCTTCCACCGAACTTTCTCTACAGCAAGAGCATCAAGCATTCCTGAAATCCTCTCACAGTCCACTTTGCTCCAGGAAGTATGCCAAAAGGGATGATGAGAAATCCAGTCTCTGCTGTAATTAAATGTAAGAACAGAGATATGCAGTTGAACACATCCACCATGCAGAAAAGGGCAGTAAAATTCTGCAGCGCAGACCAGCCAGGACTGTAACAGTCCACCAGATCCTGTCAAAAGGAACGGTAAGCTTTGAAGCACGGCCAGAGTAGGTTCTATTAACCAGGGAACCAGAACTTGGCACTGATCTAGCTGAACAGCACACGAAATCACACCAAGCAAGAAGCAGCATCATTCCCCTACTCCTTTGATACAGGGATACCCAACCCGTGACTCAGAGTATGTGAAGTGCTTCTGAGCAATTCACCTGTGCCAAGGCACAGCTTCAAATCCCTCAGGAGAGGAAGAAAACTGCCAGCTGAAAGACATACCTGGCAGTAACAGCATGCTCTCAGGCATCTTCCTGCTAAAGTGGAGTTTCTCAGGGGTTGGTATTGGGACCGGCACTGTTTAACATCTCTGTCAGCAACATGGACAGTGGGATCAAGTGCCCCTACAGCAAGTTTATCGATGACACCAAGCTGTGTGGTGCAGTGACACGCTGGAGGGAAGGGATGCCATCCAGAGGGCCCTGGCCAGCCACTGCCAACCGCATAGAGTTCAACAAGGCCAAGTGCAAGGATTGCACCTAGGTTGGGGCAATCCCAACCATAAATACAGGCTGGGCAGAGAATGGATTGAGAGCAGCCCTGAGAAGGACTTGGGGGTGTGGGTTGATGAGAAACCGAGTATGAGCCAGGAATGCGCATTCACAGCTCAGAAAGCCAAACGTACCCTGGGCTGTATCCAGAGCAGCGTGGCCAGCAGGTCGAGGGAGGTGATTCTTCCCCTCTGCTCTGCTCTGGTGAGACCCCACCTACAGTTCTGCATCCAGCTCTGGGGGCCCAACATAAGGAGGACATGGATCTGTTGGAGCGAGTCCAGAGGAGGCCACGAAGATGCTTTGAGGGCTGGAGTCCCTCTGCCATGGAGACAGGCTGTGAGAGTTGGGGGTGTTCAGCCTGGAGAAAGGAAGGTTCCAGGGAGACCTTATAGCACCTTCCAGTACCTGAAGGGGCTACAAGAAAGCTGGGGGGGGCTTTTTAGAGACCTTATAGCACCTTCCAGTACCTGAAGGGGCTACAAGAAAGCTGGGGGGGACTTTTTACAAGGGCAGGGAGTGACAGGGTAAGAGGTGATGGCTTTAAGCTGAAAGAAGAAGATTTAAATTGGATATTAGGAAGAACTTCTTCACGGAGAGGGTGGTGAGACACTGGGACAGGTTGCCCAGAGAAGCTGTGGATGCCCCATCCCTGGGAGTGTCCAAGGCCAGGCTGGATGAGGCTTTGAGCAACCTGGTCTAGTGGAAGGTGTCCCTGGCCATGGCAGGGGGGTGGGACTGGATGGTCCTTAAGGTCCCTTCCAACCCAAACCGTTCTGTGAGTCTACGATTCTATTCTATGATTGTCACAAGTCAGAGAGACGCTACAGATAACCCACAGCATATGCACAGTAACAGATGTGTACAAAACTGTAAATTCAGGACATCTGCATCAGATCTACTGCACAGGCAGAGATCAAGTGTACTGCCCACGCTATGCAGCTGAGCAATCTACAGCAACAAAGCAGCTGGACACTAATTATTCCAAACACTTTGCAAGGGAAGTTCCCAGCTCATTCAAACAGAAAGCTGGCCTCTCCTTCCTTCAAAGGGTCTCAAAAGCAAAACTCCATGAAAAGATGTGCGTACCCGAGATAATTTGAGGGCAGATTTCTTCTCTCAAGAATTTAAGTGCTTTGATTACACTGAATCTCCTACCACAGTACTGACAGAGCAAAGAGGAACCAAGTCATGTTTATGGTTGTGTTTTTTTTCCCCTCTTTAAATGGGTGGAAAGATGCTGGCAAAAGATGCAGACATAAGGCCACTAAGGATGGGGGAAACTGGAGGGAAAATTAGGAGTAAAATGATACCTTCATAGATTACTTTGGCAGAAGGCTGTCAGTAGCTATATAGCAAAACAAAAGAGTTCTGGCCCTATACAGAACAAGACAGGCCCCAAAATGCAGTAACGGCCAGAACTTTAGACATAATCATAACTGGCTAGAAAAACAGGATTATCTTAAATCTCATGAATAGCTACATTTGTCCTGTAGCACTTAAGTCGGGTCTTAAAACTGCAAGTATCAGATCAGTGTCATAAGATCTCCTCAGCTTAAGTTAAAAGCCTCATATGGATTTACAAATATTTTGCAAGTAGGTTTTCTAGCAGAAAATAGAGTAGGAAGTATGAAGAGACCCTGACAAGCATTGTGTAACATAATGGGGTTTATTTGTTCAACCCCAGGCAGTGTTTTGGTCCCAGAAAGAATGAATGTAACTATTCAACAACGAAAAAAACCCCAATTGATTGAAACTGTTCATATAAGGAACCCTAAAAGTAATATCCATTTGCACTGCCTTGCCAAAAGCACACACGATGCACACTCATAAAAGGAATGAATTTGGCTGGGATGAAAATTCCAAGTGTTAGGAAGGAATTAAAAGACAACACACATTGGTTGATGAGAAGCTCAACATGAGCCAGCAGTGTGTGCTGGCAGCCCAGAAACCCAACTGTACCCTGGGCTGCACCAAAAGTGTGACCAGCAGGTCACGGGAGGTGATTCTCCCTCTACTCTGATCTGGTGAGACCCCACTTGGAGTTCTGCATCCAGCTCAGGTGTCCCCAATATAAGAAGGAGACAGACCTGTTGGAGAGAGTGCAGAGCAGGCCACAATCAGTGAGCTGGTGCCGGTCTTGTATAAGTACAGGCTGAGAGAGGTGGGGTTGTTCAGCCTGGAGAAGGGAAGGTTCTGGGTAGACCTCATAACACCTTCTAGTACCTGAAGGGGTCAACAAGAAAGCTGCGGTTGGACTTCTTACAAGGGCAGGTAGTGACAGGATAAGGGATAACGGGTTTGAGCTGAAAGAGAGGAGATTTAGATTAGAAAGTCTTTACTGTGAAGGTGGTGAGACACTGGAACAGGCTGTGGATGCCCCATCCCTGGCTGACTTCAAGGCCAGGCGGGATGGGCCTGAGCGCAACCTGGTCTAGTGGAAGGTGTCCCTGCCCATGGCAGGGGGGTTGGAACTAGATGATCTTTAAGGTCCCTTCCAACCCAAACCGTTCTGTGATTCTATGCATGACAAAAATCAGCTCACTTAAGACAGACAAGGTACACTACAATATGAAGGAAAACCATATGTGTGAAATTTCAGTATACTGTAGCTTTTGCCAGCCAAACTTCTGTGGAATGGGAAAAGATGAAATGGGGAGTCTGGTGGGGGTAAAATCTGAAAGAAAAAGTCTTTTATATTTGTAATCTGCACTGTTCGGTGTTGAAATCTTGCATTATCCAGCAATCGACCCACACAATCTTCATGGGCTGAAGACTACAAAATGAAATCCAGTAGATATCACACTTTTATTTCAGAGGAAACCTAGGTACACAGCAATTGTCAAAATGGATTAGACTACACCACTCACATCAGCAGCTCCCAGAACACCAAGCAGAGTTAATCTGCATGGCCTCCTTTTGCTCAGGTCATATAAGAATCAATAAGTTACATGAAGAAGGTAGGTACTGAAAAGACACATCCACATTGGATTTCCTACAGAGAAGCAGCAAAGGGAACACAAACTTACCCCTGCCCTTGGCCGATGAAGTCTCTTATTTCCAAGAGAACAGTCTATTACTTTTACTATCTTACGTCTTAGGTTACTGTTTTTAGCTGGGATGAAAGGAGTGAGGCTGGGTTTGCTGGTTCTTTTCCAAAAAGAAGCTAAGACTAGGAGATCCAAGTAAAAAGCAATATTCCCGATAAGGATGAACTACCTACATGCAGAAACCACAGATACCTCTCACATCCTGTTCTCTTAATTTTGGGTGGTATGCTGTACTGAGGTGTTCCAGCTGCATTCACAGGCACATCCAAGTTATTTTCTTCGTGTTTGCTGTAAAACACCGTGTAATACTCCTGACTTTATGAATCAATATTGTATGGCAATGTCAACTGCCATTCTGCTCTCCATGCCCAGACTTCAGTGAAGCCTGAAGAAACCACGGACAGAGTAAGTGCTGACACAGGTAAACTAAAATGATTTCACCACGAGGGAAAAAAGTGAGAAAGGAGACAGTAAAGTTAGTAAAAGTAAACACTGTTAGTTACAACGCTTTGTGCTAAAATACCTCACCTGTTCACCTTTCACTGCAGTGGAAACTGGACATTTATTCCTATGCTTTCTTTGATCCCCGAGAATACCATACTTCTTAGCCTACAGCTACTGTTTCACTGTAGGACCCTCATGAAGGATTTTGTCAGTGTTTAGCAAAGCCTGGCTGTTTGGATTGCCAAAAGCCGTCTGTGTCCACACAAAATGCAACCCACAGCCACAGGGCTCTCGTGCGTGCGCCCCTTTCCCTTTGCATCACAGCAAAGGTGATTATTTGGTGCTGTCTCTGAGAGGGTGCGTTCACTGGGGCCGGAGGGAGGGAAGAGGAACACAGTACATGCACACAGAGAAAGGCTGCCCTATAACTAAGAACAATATTGTCCTTAAAAGAGGGATGGGGGAGGGGAACTAATGCGAGTAGATTGTTACAGGAAAAATGCAATGTCCTCACCACAAAACTAATCAAACTTCCTTTGTCTTACGTACGAATGCCAAGCAGAAACTGTGCATTTCTGCCAGAAACCATTTTCCATATGCAAGACAACATAAGGTAAAAGCCACAGAGGGGAAAAAAACCCCAAACAGTTGAGACTGCAGAAAGAAATGAGGCTTAAAACGCACAACACTCCATCCCATCCCCCTCCTCTCATGCCAACCTCTCATCTATAATCCAACACAAGAGAGACAACAGGCAAACAGCAAGAGGTCATCTTCAAAGGGCTGGTTGCCAAGGGAGGCCAGTGGAAAGAGCACAGGCATGTCCCCATCAAAGTCCAGCAGCTGTGAGAGTGCCACAGAGGTGCAGCTTCCCCTGGGGCTGCAATGAAATTCAGAGATGGAGGATAGTGCTGGAGCTGCTCCAGCTGGCAATATAAAATGGGTAGCTTTGCACTTTGCAACAGGGAAAGCACAAGAGAGCAGGGTTATAATACTTCAATCTTTCTCTCCACCCATTTTTGCACTTCAGAACCTTGAACTACTGTTTCAACTCATCACGATACATCCTGTAGAATCACTGCAGCAGCAGGCAGAAGGCAGCGCTGAGGATCAACTTTCCACTCAGTTCAAAATTAAAACTTTGGCTCAGTGACTGCAGGCACAACAGAGATGGAAAAGGTAGAGCAGATGATGCGCAGCCAGCTGTAGTTTCAATACTTCTCACCGAAAATACGAACACAGTTGGAGCCTGGGAACCTGGCCCACAATAAAGGCTGCCTGAAAATATTACCAAAAACGAAGCATGTATCATTTCTCATGGAGAAAGCATAAGATATAACACGGACTCCTAGCTATCTGCAATACTTGCATTAAAAAATTAGAAGCCAGCGTATGAACAACACAGATTCTGGTTCTCAGAATTCTCAGAACTTTAGCTCTTTGTATTCAATGAACACACAATGATCGCATGCAATACTTGCATTAAAAAATTAGAAGCCAGCGTATGAACAACACAGATTCTGGTTCTCAGAACTTCAGCTCTTTGTATTCAATGAACACACGATGATCGCATATAAAAATTAAAACTGCTAGTCCTCAAGAACTGGAATAGAAGCTGCAAATCCAAGCAGTGAAATCTAACAGATTAAGTAAAATCAGAAAGCAAAGAAGAATCAAAATTGTCCTACTATGAACAAAAATCTAACAATTCATATTCTGACTTTTGTAGTGCCCAGAAGCTAGGGGCTACTCTGTTTTAGGAAAATGATTATCAACCTTCCCTGGTAAGTGGCTTAATTAGCTGACAGAACTTCAAAATGCACTTGTTGAATTATCAGGCAAAGGTAGGATAGAAACAATATCATCGTATTTACCTCCCACCTCATGTCTAGAATCTCCCCCAAAGCACACGAAGAAGGGAAGCAGCTGGCACTTGCTAAGGATGAACAGACAGACTTCCTTGCATTTTGGAGCATGAAGTTGACGCCAGCAGACAACGGCAGCTTCAGTGAAAACGCAAACAGCACAGGGTTACGTGGTCTGAACATACCCTCTGGGTTGCAATACAAAGGTTGATAGGAAGAAAGGTTTCAACATTTAGACAGTTCTTGATTGCCACCTTGACTGAAAGTCAGTCTGGAAGCACCGCCAAGGCAGCAAAAGACACACCAATGATACAGTATTAGACCTGCATTCCTGTTAGTCAGCACAAAAGAAGTTTTTCAAGACTGAAACATAATAGTTCCTACCCTAAAGATGTACACTATTTCTTAGACCAGCATGTGAGCTAATTTTTGAATATTTACATGAAGACTCTTTCTAGATTCTGTAAGCCATACAGTCCCCGGCTAACTGAGGTTCCTTCAGCCTGTGACTCAGATGATGTTCTCGGAATTCTTTGAATATGAGGAAAATACTGATGCCCTCCATTATGGCAAGGCACATCAAGCAGCCTGAAACAGGGATTTTGTGTCTTTCCAAGTGATGTGCTAAAGTTGATTAAAAAGACAGCCTGTTGCCAGCAGATTTAAATTCAGTATATAAATGTCTGCATCACCACCAGCAGGTTTTAAGAGACTGAAACCAATGACATGATGAAAACCCCACATACTGGACATTTATACTGAGCTCTCTAACAGCACAGCAGAGAGTACTGAGTTTGTGTGCACACACAGCAGAACTGACCTCCACCTATCCCACACAATGGGATGACCAAACGTGGAGCTGTGGGGCTTACCTGGATATCTGTCCCCACGTCTTCAACATACTGAGTAACCCAGAGAAGAACTTCCTTGAGAACTGAAGCACTGTATACCAGCTTTGTTTCCTTCTGTGAGCACTCCTAGCATGGCTTACCCTCTGGAAAAAAAAAATTACCATCTCTTTGAGATTGTGCCTCAGCGATAGCTCTCATCTTGGTGGTGGGAGTAATGATTTCTCAGTTCCCAGAGCAGGGAGCACGTCCCTGAAGCACAGGCCCAACAGAGGCCCTGACACAGAGGCCCGCAGCACAGGCCCAAATGAGGTCAGATTCTTGCATCTGCTCCTCTTACCACCCAGACTAGACTTGCCAGCACCCAATCTTGTCCTCCACAGTCTCCCCCAGTTGCTCCCCCCTACATTGCATTATTTCTCAGGAATCTTACTTACTCCTCTGTCTTGCTGTGAAGCTACCTGTACTGCATATTCTGTCCAGTCTTCCCTCACTCCTCTGCCACAAATCACCCCCTAGTCCCTCCTCAGGCCCAGTCTACTGCAAATCCCTTCACACATCTCTCTTGTGACAGAAGGGCAAGACAAATACTGAAATCAGCTATGGGTATTACAGGTCTTAACTACACACATACCTTTATTATGCTGCTACCCTTCAGCTAATCTTACAAAGCACTCTCACACTCTCTACATTCAACCTTAGTTAACACTGCAGCAACCAAAAAATGCTCAAGAAAATACCTGTGACATTTTGTACAATCCGAGGACAGAGAGTTCCATCTTAAATAATTTTTTAAAGTTTAACTTTTAGTCAGATTTGTGTTTACATTTTATAAGCCATCCTGGAGCAAAACACAAACATGTAAAGTTTACACATAGTTCTGTTTCAAACTCCACTTGCCGCATGGCTTCTTATATTGCAGTTTCCACACTTTGTGCTCCAAATTTTCCTTAACTCTCCTCTCCAAGACCTATCACTTTGCCTCTTTTTCAATTTGACAACCTAACATATGACAATGATTTTGCTTCCAATTTATGACATCTGCCAACATGAAAACATTTTAAGGTGTTAAGGAAATAGTAGAGGGAAAGGAGTCAACTGATTCTGAAAGCAAAGGTCTCCAAACAGGCACAGCCTCCTGTTCTGTTTCTAGATTGTCCCCTCTTCCTTCAGCACCAACTTCTCAAGAAATTACCTCAACAGGCTCCTTCATGTTCTGCCCCTGCTTTGCACTCACATTCACTGGGCAAAGTCCAAACATCACATCTAGTTTAACATATACTTATTTTGCCAGGTCCAACATCATAGCAGATAACAACACAATCTCTCCAACCTATTTAGAATGGAAATACAGGTGAAGCCAAAGCCCCTGCTGCAATTACACAAGACATGGCTCTAGAATAGGCTGTATGCATAGGAAGGGGATTTCCTTTATTGGAAGGCCAGATGACTTTCTCATTGTACTTCAGCTTGTCTCACAGAAGGAATGGCATGCATTCCCCCTTTTCCTCTGACATGCGCCCAGTCCCACAGGTCTAGGATTCTCTGAAGGCCACTCACTCCACTTCAGAGCCCCCTGTCCAAGCAACAGCTCTTAGGGGTATTCTGGCCATCCTCTGTTACGTCCAGTCTCATTTGGTGGCTCCCAGGAACACCCAGCAGACTTGTGTTACGTTGCTGCATTACGCCATGGTGGAATGGACAGACCAGCCTGATGGCCAGATCTCACCCTAACGAAGGATGGAAATGCCAGTGAAGTCATTTCTCTTTCCAAATGTATGGAAATAATTTCTTTCTCCCTCTGTTTAACTTCCTCATTCCCAGTATAAGGAGAAGATGTTCCTGCCCAGAGGAATTGAGTACTTTAAAAAAAAAAAAAAAAAGGAGTAACCTGTATTATGGCATATAAATAATCTGAAAACAGATTGAGGTTTAATGTTGATTTTTTTTCCATTAAAAAAATTTATCTAGTGCACTGGGTTCTCCATTTCAGATAAAGTAATAAGTAACTGCACTGTTTTCAAAGCCTTCTATTACAAGAATTCAGTGAATATTGAGACCTTCTATGTTATCAGATGGGAAGAAACACTCAAATCCACTGGGGAAAATATGCCCTTCTTAAGAACAGCCACCTGATGGCAGCCTGTGGCTTCGGTCCTATTGTTCCAAGTGGCAACTGGCAACCATTTTGAGTGAGATTAGCTCTACACTGAGTCACCACTGAAGAATGTTCTGTAGTAGGGAGAATGACTTCAAAATAAAAAGCTATTCTTAATTCTAACATAGCAAATTGCTGAAATAGTCACTGCAAATATTCCCATTTCATACCCTATGAAATTCTTCTTCCCTCTTTCAGCCTCAATTTGTTTTATTTTGCACAGCAAATAACCCAATTTAGATGTAAACTGGCCTCCACAACTCAGTCCAGTGCACACTTTGTCAGCACACGAGGCTGACTGATGTAGTTTCACTCACTGCTCACACTCTATGCTTTGACATATTGAACCAGAACACTGTTCTGCACTCAAGAAATTATTAGTCCTTCATTCTTTTCCATCCTTCAAAGGCATCTGCAGAAACCGAGCACTTGGTGCCTGAAGGATTCGTTTTATATTATTTAAAGTCAAACTAACAATAATGAAAGTTTCTGAAATTCTGGAGACCTGATGCACTCCCCCCTTTCATTACAGAGGTTAATTCCCTCTTTGCTCTTAGAGCCAAATTCGACTTCACTCTGACTACAGAACTGCAAGCCCACACTGTTCTACAGAACTGTAAAGCACAGCAGCTCTCCTCAGCTTTTCCTCTGACACCATATGAAGTACATGCTTATCAAACCACAGCACCCTATGGGGGGATGGGGATGGGACACCAAGGTACTAGAAATCCTAAAATTTAAAATTTACCTAAGCTTTTTTGTCCAAATAATTTGACGTTGCTGTTCTACACGTTCATTTTTATCTAAATTGTATAGGAATGCGGAGGCTGGAGTAGCAGGTGTTTCACACTTCAAGTGCAAGATCTAAGGCAGCCCAATTCCGCCTTAATTTCAGATACCTGCGCCATATTTCAGGATGCAACAACAGCTTTCCCTCTTTCTTTCCTCATCTCTTTCTGGATTCCTCCTTCCTACGGCCACTAATCTATCGCCTCATCTCTCTTCTCTTCCTGACTACCCCTTAATTCTCTTCCACCCTACCTCCCTTTTTCCTTTTTTTTAAACCAACTCCTGTAGCACTGGCATACAGCCCACGCTAATAAGCCCAGCAAAGCTTACTGGCTTGTGTTTAGCGCTGTGTATCTACTGTTGGCACACCTCACCACTGAGGTATGCCTCGCTGATTGGGAAATTAATGGTGTAAACTGTACTCCAAGAATGCAGCAGTGTGGGGTGAATGAGTGCTGTCTGCAGGACGTTTCCCTCACATCTCAGAAAAACTGGGGAGTGCAGTGAATGAGGTAAGATACTATGAGAAAAGAAAATATAATGTTGTGGTTAAAGCAGCTGAATGCTTCCCAAGAGACTGGATTGCTTCCTTTGCCACAGAGTTCCTATGCAATGTCGGGTAAGTCATAAAAACAGCCATACAGGGTGTGACCAAAAATCCAACCAGCACAGTATCCTAACTCCAACAGTGGCCATATGCAGAAGTCTGGAGAATAGGAAAAGCAGAACAGATACAGAATGATTCTTCTTTTGATACAGTCTCTTAATGAAGGCTATTGGTGACTGAAAGACTTCCAGAGCTGAGACTTCACCCAGAACATTGTGTTTAATAGTGAGCAACGCATCTATATCCCACGACTTTGCCTAATCCCTTTTGGATGACACCCACACTTACGGCTTTTACACCATCCTAGTCAGTAACACAACTTGCTGTTTGAAAAATATACATTCTTTCGCTAACTTCAAAGCTGTTCTGTGAATTTCACTGGGTACGCTCTGATAGTCCTTGTATTGCAAGGAATAGCCAGTCATTGTTCCTTGGTCGCTGTCTCTACCTCAGACTTCACTCAGAGCCTCTTGCCAACAGCCTCTTTTCCAAGCTGATAAAATTCAGTTCTCCCTCTCTTCCTCCCCACCAATCACTGTCACCTGAGGCACCGTAATGTATCTTCCACAGCATCTTCAGGACGAGTTCGAATCTGGTTTGTCACGAACAGGACAACAGATGAGAGACCATCACTTCTATTCAAACATGACAGAACTCACGAGCCCAAAAATAAAAATACAGCCATTCAAGTAAACTTCTCTTTGCATGAAAAGGTGACAGACAGAATTCCTGGATTTGTATCTGCCATATTGTTCTTCAGTAGAAAAAAGTTAGCACATTTTCTCCTAGATTAATAATCTTTTCCGGTTTCCTTAAAAGAAAATTTGAACGAACAAATCCGGCACTGTAGTTGACAGTGGTACAGCTCAGTTCCTATATCAACTCCCTCAAGCTGGAGTCCGAGTAAAACCTGTTCAAGATCAAACTCATCTGCTCACTATCATCATCAGCTTCCTGTTCATTCATCAGTATATGAATGGTTACAATAGGGCCATCGAGACAAAAGATGGCTTCAGAGGGAAAGTCTGACAGAGGAAGAAGTTACATCAGCCTAACGCCCTTTGTTCAAAGAGCTCTGAACATTAATAGCAGCTAAAGACGAGGCAGCTGCTGCACAGAATTAGAAAGAGACAGAAAGAACAATTACTTCCTGGCAACGCTTTTTCCCCTGCAGCTCAAAAAAACCCTCTACAGAACTTATGCTGAACAGTACGAGAATGAGAAAAGATTCTGGAGATTCAATCATTTCCCCTCCACTCCTGTTGGTGAGCAATTTAACCAGGTACCTCCCAGACATGCCAACAAAACTGCTGTTCTAGACTCCCACACCACGCGCGCCAACTCCGACTCCTTTGCTCTCCAAAAATACAGATCAGTACAACGTCACAACCAAACCAGATCTTCCCTCTGCTCTCTCAAATTCAGACAAGAAAGCTACAGGTGAAGTAATGGACTGGAAAAACGACGTGGAAGAAAACACCATGGAGGGCTCTCATATTCGTTGACGGCAGTAGGAAGTCCTAAGCCACAAGCCGGTAGAGCCTGGAAGCATGTACTGCACAATTCCCACCATGTGCTTGCTCTGACCTTACATTCCTTCACAATATCTGCCACTGGCTTGTGCCAGAGACAGTGGTTGGAGCAGAGGAATTTTCCTGGTTAACTTAGTATGGCAGTTGTGTTAATTCACTCGGCTGGATGAACCAAAAGGCCATGGATACTGCTGACAGAAGTGGCCGTACAAACTCGGTAGAGCATTCAGGAAATCAGTTAAAACCTTTTTTTTCATCCTATTGCTCACCAGAAGCAAAAGCGTGGGGATGCTATAATCATGGCAGAACCCTCCAATTCATCTTCTTCCATGGGTAGAGAAACCTCTGCTTTATTAGCTGCTGTCCACTATACCACACTGCAACAGCCTGTCCCCCACATATCTAGGTGGGAGGACATATTTTAAAGCAGATGCATAAGTTCCTGGAAAGTCATAGTAACTGCTAGGATTCCCACCCAGAATTTTTCTCTAGCCTTACCGTATCATGAGGGGAAAGTGCCTGCAGCAGTAACAAAAGCACATGTCAGAGCCCATCTCAGAGCTCTGTAAGATGTGCAAATTTCCTGGTGCCTGAAGGTTTGGTAACTAGAAACCAAAATCGGAGTATTTCAAGTGTACTGAAGCTCTTTCTACTAGTGTCAAGTGTCAAATCAGACACATCTGTGGAAGGAGCATGGTAGAAGAGAGATTCAGGGGGGTGGAGAGAAGTTTTGATGCCGACCAGCAAAATGGAGAGATTTCCACATGAGACAACACAGGAATGCCAATTTCATCCCACATACTCCACAACAAAGAGGATGCATCCCTTTTTTGAGCAGGGACCTCTTATTAAGGTAATAAACTGATTCAGCAGACTATAAACGTAGCTTCAAACCCGGAATGAAGCTTGAAAGTTAACAATACATACAGTCACCTTTCCCTCATGATAGATTTTCAGACAGGAGTGCCACAATTTTGGGTACTAATCTGAACTGCTCTGCAAACAGCCCCATGGGGGAAAGAAAGCTGGAGAACTCGCCAGACAGAAATAACCACTGTGGTTTCTGGCATCCTGGAATACATTTTGGGACTGAGATAATCCTATTAGATCTTTCTTCTAAAATAATCAGTAAGTGAAACAATGCAGAATAGTGAAGTTGCTTCTCAGTTTCGGAGTTAACGGCTTCCCAGAGACTAATGGGAATTGGTCTCGCAGAGATTGGTTCAGGCCCTCTGTCACACAGACATACCCGAGATCTATCCCAAGAGCAGATGCAGGCAGACTTTGCTCACCATCCAAGCAGAAGAGCTTGGTCTGCCCAAGCTCCAAACGTGTACAGTACCAGTGCAAAATCAATTTATAGATGTTGCCTCTCTTGCAATGCTTATTCATTCAGGCTCTGCGCCATGCCCACAAGGTCACACAGTTGTGGGCTATCAGACTGTCCCAGAGCTCAGGTCGTTCGCCATAGGCTGTGCAGATCCACCTTTGGGTGGAAAGCTGAACTACCATGCTCTAGCTCACAGTTCCACAAGGTTCCCTCTGAAAAGCCGTTTTCTACCCCTCACTTTTATAATCAAAAGGCAGGTTCAGAAACACACTTCTTCAGCTGCAGCACATAAAGAGCAGTGAGGTTTGTAAAGGAGAAGATTGGAAACTCTTTCCATCCCCGCACATCTGTTCCTGCAAAGTCACACCTCTCCTTCCTCCTTTCCACACGCACAAAGGGGGAGAACAACTGTTTCTCTCCCATTCACAGCTTGTGCCTGAACAAGCCTGTACTTCTTGACAATGGATAAGGCGTATCACTTTCCCTCTAACTCCACCTTGCCTGTGCTCAACCTCTTTTCATACAAATCCCAGAAATTTTTAACTGGAGTTCTCAAGAAAAAAACAAAATAGTTTCCATTTTAATAAGGAAGGCAGCCTGAAAACAAGCATTCCTTCCTTTGCAGTTTTCCTACTTCATCCCACATCGACACCACAAGTGAGAGAATACCACATGCGGAAGTTGTGAAAAGTAAAATAAGGAAAACTGCAAGTTTGCAGCTACTTCAAAATGCCTGAGCTCCATGCTATCCATGAAAACCTTCTATATACCCAGGTATCCCTGCTCTATCTCTGTGGCACACGCTTCACCTCTCTAAACAAACAAGAACCCTCTTTGTGTCTTTGTTTAAATTAAGAAATAGAAAAAAACCCAACCTGTCTCACAGGCTGTGATTACATCAGCAAGAGCGTTCTCCTTTTCTCTATCAATCCTGCCTTACTCAGGCTTTGAAGAGCCTCTGTGTGCTGCTGCCATGTGCTTTGATCTTTCTATTTTATGCCCCAGGGCCAGCACTGATAATATCTGCTTTGCCTGCACAGTTTTGGGAAAGGCAGTAGCACCCATTCCTGTCCAAGAGCAGCTTTGTTAACTGTGACCCCAGAGAGGCAGACACATAAAAACACAGTCAATGCACATACGCCGCTATAACAACATTTGGACAGACTACATTTTTCCTCCTGTTAAAAAGTAGTTGAGTGTGACGAGTTATTGTTAGTCTTTGAGCTACGCAGAGCGAAGTCACTGTACGCCAGCCACACAACCTACACACTCCAGAGTTCTGTGTTCTTGTTTCCCTAGGCTCCATTTTGTTAAGGGTATTTAATACTAATACCAAAGCCCATCAACACATGTCTCTTGTGACACAGAAGTAGGAAACATCCTTGGCATCAGACTGAAGTGTGTCAATTATCACAAACCATCCAACATGGCAAATGGGCTGGACTCCTGTGCTTGGGAAGTCATGCAGAAAGACCTGCTCACCCAACATGTAAGGAGACAGGCAACTCCCCTTTGCAACCAGTTCTAACACAGACAGCAGCTTCTTGAAAAAATAAAATAAACCAAAATATCCCCAAATCCTGTTCTGGGGCCTTTCACTTGTGCCATGGAACTAACCCTCGCTTTCTACAAAAAAAATGCGTTCGGCTTAAGTGAAGATTTTCAGCACCAGCACTGGGATGAAATCAGATGACCTTTTCTGAGGTTCTTAGGCCTATATTACTATACCTTTTCCCTGGCACTTGAACTGTTAAATGGAAAAGCAAGCTACTTCAGGTATTAATAACCAAGCATTTCAAGGACAGAACCCTCTATATAACTCATAGAACAGCAGAAACCCTGGAGGAAATTTCTGCTTATTTTAGCAATTATATTCTTGACAGGTTTTGTGTTCAGAAAAAAGGCAGAGGTAGAAAACCAAGGAGCGAGTGGCAGAGCAGCAGGGAAATAAACCTAGAGAACCTACCAACAGCTAAGTGTCAGATCCTTACATGAGTGAAGATGACAGGACAGGATTATTAAGGGCAGTTAAGATAAATTTAACTTGAAATTTGGAGATCTGACACACAGCACTATCATCATCTGTTTAACAGACACAGGCAGGCATTGTAAGGTTACCCCTCATTAGCTGGTGGGTAAACTACGTTTGATTGTCCCTTCAGTGGCACTAAAAGGAAATTTCTTTTCCTTGGTTTCATGTAATGGTAATAATGGTATCTCTCAGATTCAGACCTTCCCCAAAAACGCATATGAATATTGTCAAGAAATTATTACTAAGAGGCAAAGTATTACCCTAAAAATCCAGAGCGCAACTGAGTGCTGTGCGGTTCCACTGCTGGCGGAAGTGAATCTTTTCATCTATGAAAAGATTTGCTTTTAAGAAGCCGGACCAAGCGCTGTCACTCACAGTTGGTTAGTATGCTGTATACAACAGAGATGAAGGCTTCCTGCTCTACAGCACCATAAACCCAGTGGCTTTTCTTACAAACATGATGTCTTCCAATTTGGTTTCAGCCGTCTGGGGGAAGTGCCAGAAGCGCCATCCTCCCATCAGCTGTTTTATTGCTAAACTGAGAGTTCAGCATACCTAAGGTATGGCATCAGGTCTGAGATTTCGCAAGTTCTAGCAAACTGGGACGAAAGGACTTCTCAGAGCTCCTTCCAGAACATGCATTGTTCAAAAGAGTTCGACCTCCTTCCCACTGCTCAGAGGAGCTGCATCTTTCTCATCCCTGGCAGCAGCAGTGTACACTTCACTGTCACATCAAATCAGAAGCAGCCAAGGAACTTCCAATAGCTCCCCTATATTTGGCCTGCCTTTATGGGAAAGGATATTTTTAATCTATATTTCTTGCAACCTGTCCCAATCCAAGAATTTTCCAAGAACTAAATAGCATTTGAAGAATTTCAGAGAGAAAGCCTTCACGCTGAGACAGTGAAGGCGAGAGTGAAGGAAGCCCTGACCTTCTCTGCCATCTCATTCTGCAGTTGCAGGCAGCTGCCTGTTCCAAGCTAAGCCCACTACAAACTGTTAGCTGCAAGCCCATTCCAGGTTTTACCCTTAGCCGCTCCTCCCAGTACTTCAAAGGGAAAGTATTTTTGTACAGCCCAGCAAGGAGTGTAAACTGCCCAGCTGCTTCCAAAGCAAGATGATTTAACCCTTAAGTACCCACTACGCTATGCCCTCAGCAGAGGATGTGTGTGTAAAGAAATAAAAAATCACTAGCAGCCTAAAAATTAAGCTTGTTTTGTTAATAACTTCAATGAAAAGTGACATACAATCTTCCCATTTCTCCTCCCACGTTTTTTTGGAGGGGAGGAAGAGGGTAGAGAAAGTAGAACTTTTAAAACAAATTTATTAGTCACACAGATACTTCCATAACACATCAGAATTTTGCTTAAATGGCTGAAAGAGCACATTTCTTTCAATAATGTAGTCAGCTATAAATATCTAAACACCACCTCAAGCTGGACCAAAGGATCCCACAAATTCAGCACTTTGCCACAAACTCCAGTAAATTAACTGCCCGCCGTGGCCCCCCACTCATTCTCACAGCAGTGACAAGCTGGAGGACAGGGTCCTCACAAATGGCACCTCAAGTAACTCTTTGCAGAAAATATTAAAATGGTCTGGATGCCTTCATGCTGGGAGACAACTGGAAAAGTAGTCACTAAATCACGCTGCTCTTACTGAAAAATGGGATCAATAAAATGCCTTTTGTTCCAGGGTTGCTCCTGGAGACTTTCTATGCTCTGCAATTATTCCCCAGCATTGGAGCACACAGGTGGACCATCACCCACCACCTCCTGCGTTCCCTTGGTTCTCGATTTTGTTTCGGACCGAGATGGTTCACGGCCAACTGTATACAAACACAACTAGCCTTCCACCAACACCCAGAGACCAGGAAAAGGCACTCCGCTCTACGTTAGCTGATGACGGGTAAATATTTCGTCTGACATCAGCACATATACTCAGGGATTTAATTTACAGAATCTGTAAAACCCATTAGGATTTACTTTTCCTTGGTTATTAAATGACAGAGGTTGTCTATTATTACACACAAAACTTGCTTACAGTAAGGCTATTCATGCCATTTTCCCTGTTATGTTTTTATTCTACACTTTATTTTTTTGTGATGGAGCTTGTCTGACTTCTGTATTTGTACCATGTTACACTCAAACTAAAGCAACATCTTCGTTACTAAGGCACATCCCTACTCAAAACCTAGGTAGATATGCTGCCAAAGCCTTCGTTCAGCTTACAGCATGGGGTAGGATATCTCTGCATTTTTAGTTTGGATGCTTCACTGCTGAAATCAGGTTTTTTCCCCTCTCACACACCTGGCTGATAGTTCAGATAACTGCATCTCTGTTAACAACACACAGAATTAGAGCTCGTATACATTTAACCCCTCCTTGCTCTGTTGGTTCTTGCCCCGTATCTGCAGCATGGCAAACGGTTCACCTGGAGGGGGTTGCAGGTGCATAAAGCCGGTGAGCCCCTTCCTCCAGGGAGAGTAATCCCTCCAAGGGAATCCCCCTCCAAGGGATAAAACGCTGCAGCACGAGCCCTGGTCATGCATTGCTGTGGCTGCCCCATCGCCAGAGAAGGGACGGGTAAGTGGTTAGAGCACACCGTTCACTTCTTACCATCCTCCAGACTGAATGCTATTTATTCAGAATGTGTTATGAAGAGTTTCAATAATAAGGATTCAGAATTGGCCACGGTAAATAACTCTATGCCAGTTAGCTTCCCACACTGCCTTCTGTCTGGTGGCATTAAAGCTTCTCCTTTCTGCCCTCTCCTTTTCAGCAGCCTCACCCACCTGGAGCACAGTCCCTAAAAGCAGGAGAGCCCAATCATTAGGAAAGTCAGGAGGGCACGTGTGGAAGGCACAAGCAACAAAACACCTCGGGGTGTGTGCCTGCTAAACGCACATACTTTGGGTGTGCTGAGGAATGAAGTACAGCCAAGTGCTTTTGCCCCAGACCTGAATTTGCTGAATGGGGCCACAGTCTGCAGTTCTGCTCCTAAAACTATCAGGATCTTTAACATTCAGCCCACGAGCTGCATCTTCTGGTTTCTCTGGGTATGGAGTTAGTCTCCAGTAACATTTCACTAGCGCATCCAGGCTACTGCTGTAGGGAGACTGATGTTCTGGTACTGTTCTCCATGGGGGTCTTTGTGTCTTAGGAGTTCAGGGGATGTTTTCAGACTCCCTCCCTGTGCGTTATCACTCTCCCTCCCACACTCCAGAGGTACAAGCAGCCATGCATGCTGGGGTGCACTGAACTCTCAGCAATATTCCCACCTCTCCTGCTTCCCAAGCAGTATGTAGAGCACATGCAGCTCTCAAACTCAGCAATTTACAACTGAACGGAATAACTAGGCACTCTAAGAATCACAATCAGTAGTAAAGGTGAGATTTTTTGGGGTGTTTTGTTTGTTTGTTTGTTTTATCCTAGTTGTCCACAGGTTTAACACACAATCTACTGAACGCAAGACTTCAGGACACGATAGTTGCCAGATCCATATCCCAATGGATTTTACTGTAAGGAAACAAAGCACAGCTTCAAAGAACACTCAGAACTGAAGACAACCTGTAAAATTCTGACCCTCTGTAAATGTTTAATGTGAGAAAGTCATTAATTTCATTATAATCTTTTTTCTACAAGACCCATCTCAGTACACAAGATGGACAGACAAACAAAATAAAGGCTACAAATTCACAGAGGTTTCTGCCTATAAAACTCCTCCTTAGACTGCAAGTTGGAAAGTTCCATGTCACACAATTCCATGCAAACCTGAAACTGGCGAAAGAGTATTTCTAGTCTATGTGAATCACACAGCTGACAAATAGCTCCTTCATTGATCTTCTCTACAAAAGGTGGGTAAGCAACTCACACAGAGATAACAGCCAGTTCTACATTAATCAGGTTTTTGAATCCCACCTCAAAACACTCCATGTTCCAGGTGCTGGATTACTTCACAACTACTGGGTAAAATCTGCAACAGCTGCACCATCACTCATGGCAGAGTATGACGAGACAACACAAATGACAGTCAGGGCACCCTAAAATTGTCCTTATTTCTTCCAACGACTACCAGAACAGCTTTGGGCAAATCACTGCAGCAGGTTTCCCGCACAGACAAACCAGAGGGAACCCAGTTGAACCGTGCTGTGAAAACACGGTTGTGGCTGTTTGTGAAACTTTGGTGCCAGGACTGAGGGCCACAAGAGAAAGTCAGTCACGGGGAGTCCGGATGCCATGCAGTAACACCTGCGGCTGAATGCCCACCATGCTGCTGAAGACGGATTCTCATGCCAAGCCTTACCAGTGCTGAACTGGCACACAGGACACAATCCAAAAGATTTGATAACAGGAGAACACCATTACCTGGAGGCAGCACTAAGCTTAGACAGGCAGTCTCTATGAACAGAATAATTATTGGCGGGGGGCGGCAATAGAGATCAACAGTTTTGCCTGGGTGACTTAAACAAAGGGATGAGTCAGGCCCAAAGGAGGCATTAAATCATATTTTTAAAGTTAAAAGATTGGTTTTAACATTTAATTGTGAGAAAATGAAGTTCTGGTTTTCTCAATTTCATTCTAGAAATGTCTCAATCCAAGCAGCAGCTTAAAAATCTCATCCTACATGTTTAGGAACTTGGTCTGGGCAAACAGGCTGGGGATAAGGAGCAGGCAAACACTTCATATTACAAAATTTGCAATAAAATGGAAGTTGATGACAAAATTTCAGCACAGGATTCTATGATAGGACTACAAATGTAGTATATTAACCTTACGGAGTAGCACGCTGATGCAACTACTCATGCACGAGACCCCTCCTTGCGCAATACTAGAGCAAAAAAAGTAAAGCCTGCTGTAACTTCGAGACGTGCATGCCCACGTAACTAATTGTTGGATCCACTTTATTTGAACCTTAATTGTCTCTGTCAAATCCCTAATTTTGACTTTATGATGGGCACAGAACTGATTTCCAAAGCACTACTCATGAGCTTTACTCAAGAAAGGTAAGGTCTCTCACTGTGAGAAATACCAACCCTAGTTTCTCCTCTGCCTGCAACCCATCTGGAAATAACTTCATTGTGAAATATCAAAAAGTGAGAGAAATAGTCCCACCTATAAAATCACCATGAACGATACCCACGACTCGCCCCACAGGGCTGGGCTGAGAATGCCAAGATTCCACAACACCTTGGCATTTCCCTTCATCTTCATTGTCCTTTTAGACATGGTCCATGCCAAAGGAACAGAGGTAAAACATTATACTAAAAATGCCACGTAAGGAGCACCACATCTAAGAAATCCTCTCTTCTTCATTGTCTTTCACTGCACATCTGTGCCTATATATAACAAGGGCAACTAGCTTTTGTCAGATACCTCCAACTGCTAGGACTAAAAGCATCACATTTCAGAACAAACCAAAGCTACCTTTTCTCTACCCTCAAAACAAAGGGGAAGAGAAATTCTACTAAGCAAAGATTAACTCTGAATTAGTTAGAGGTTATTACCATTTTTACTGTCTTTTACCCCACTGTTCAAGGGAAACTCTTGCAAATACTGTTCTACAGAACCGTGAATTTAAATGAAGAGCATAAGGTATCTGAGTCCTTGATACTCTTCCTTGCTCTAGAACTACTGCCTGCTCTAATACTTCTTTGTATCAAGAATTTAAGTGATTTACAGCTTACAGAACCTTCTACATAAAAATATCCACACGTATATGGAATTGTCAACACTGAAGAAATTAGACATTTATGCTGCCTGATTACAACTCTCACACAGGTGAAGCATATAAAAAGTCATCTTATATCAGAAATTAATCTTATTTCAGATCATCTACAAAAATTTGATGCACTATTTCAGTGCTATGGCTCCAAGGGAAGACAAAAGACAGACACCCGGTACTTATTCACCCTCTGGAAAGCTGGACACCAGACCATTCCTTCAGAACAGTCCCCTACATACCATAGGGCCTAACATGTAATCACTGCTGTATGACAGCTACTGAAACCATAAAGTCCTCTTAAATTAGGGCAACAACCTCCACCATGGGCCTGTTCAAGAAACACCTCTGACATGAATTTTCTCCTTTGTACAGTCCGTTTTACAGTGTATTTTTAGAAGCAGATTGCTTGAAAACTCCAAGTTTTCATCTTCTCCAGGTTTCCACACCAGTGCAGATGGTAAGACAAATCGTTTGGAAGGTGTTTGTTTTGATTTATTAATATAAGCTTTATTTTCACACCATGTCACAATCACAAGAAGCCTCAGGTTAGATACTCCCACAATCTAAGCACAACATACAAATGAGCAGAAGGTTTATTTAAGAAGTTATGCTCTTCACCCATACGACAGGATTTAATTCTGCATACTGCTGTCATACCAAGCTTGCTGTTTTCCACTTAGACACTCTAACAACCCCTTGAAAAGGGGGAAAATTATGATAGGTTCGAGGACATACCAACAGCATTGCATGCAAGTTTAGATAGCTTTTCAAGAGCAGCAACAGCCCCATCTCTTATCTGAGAATGACTCGCAGAGGACCAAACATGGCTCAGAACAAACCACGGCACAGTCCTAGTGCAGAACACATCACTCTCACTTCTTCATCCCCATATACTAATCCCTATTACTAGCTTCCCATCTCCCTGTTCTCGGCATCCTGTACAATTTTCAGTTTTGTCAGTTTTCCCTTCCTTTCAAACCTCTCTCATCTCTTGTCCACTTTACGTTGCATGCCCACTCACTGCGTCATTCCATGCTTGTCACATACCTTTTGAATCTCACCTATTTCAATCCACCCTGCTAACTTCCACTACAGGCCATTCCCACCACCCGAAGCTTAGAAGGCAAGCCTTTACATGGGCCTTTCCCACTCCATGCCCTATCCCTTCTCCTAAAAGTCTACCATCATCTCTTGACGGCACTTCCAGCTCTAGGACTCCACAGGATAGAGCATCATTTGCCTTTAGCATATCTTAAAAAACCTTTGTTCTGGTCCAACAAACCTGGCACTGCACTCCCTGCCAGTGACACCAAAACACTGCTTTACAGCAAAGCTTGCCTCAACCTTTTCTCCAGCTTTTCCCTATGCTCCAGGCCTCTCCAAGCAAACATGTCACCGTTACAATCTCCTGCTAGTCCCTCTCCACAGGTGTAAAATCTTCAAGATTATTTCCCCAAATTAAAGCTAGAGGAGCTTTAGAAAAGCTAGACAAACCTTTCTTCCCATGCTGGCCAGCCAACAAATCCTAGAGTCCTCCTGGTCATTCTTCAGTTTCCCAGTATTCTGTATTTTTACCTGGTTCCCCTCAACCTCTAATCACGCATGTATAGTTCACAGAACACTGCTCAAGGACCCATAAATCACAGTATCACCCCATCCTTGCCAGGATATCTACCTCGCACATGTAACGAACTGTGGCTGTAAGAAGTTAACTCAGGGCACAAGTCTTGTTACCCCACACCTTCTGCTAAGGTCACACTCTTCCCATTACACAGTGGTGTCCCGACGTCCAGCAGCTGCCTTCTCAGTCAGTCTTGTATCCCTTTCCATCGTGTAAGCGAAGAGAAAACTTTGGTCCTAACACTTTCACCTCAGACACAGAAACCCATGCTTCCTTCTTTGTTCCTCAACCGTTCTCCATTGTTCCACATTCAGCATCACCATCCTTCCTGGACAGCGAAAAAAGATCCTCATTTAGCCTAAGAACTACTGGATTTCTCAACCCCTTTTCACTGCACAGTGGTGCCAGTTTTCTTAACTTAAGAGGGCTGAAGAGCTTTTGTTATTTGGAGTTCTTCAGGAATGTCTAAATCAGGCACAGGATAAAAATCCTGGGAGTCATGCTGCAGCAGAGCTCATCCTATACACCGTTCCTCATCCTCACCACCCCCCTTACCACATTCCTTGTAAAGGCAGTCTTGGCTCTTCATATCTTTGCTTAGTTATTCAACTGAGACCAGTGCAAAGGCACGATAGCAATCTGCATGGTAGTAGTGCGGGGTCAAAACGTTAGATCATGAACTTTCAATGAATTTTCTACCTTGCAAATCAGTTTCACCCCAGAGTTCAAAGACGGTAGCATGCGTCCATGGTAATGCACTGAGAATTTACACAGGAACGAGAAGGGATCAGAAAACGAGTAATCAAAGGCAAGAAAAAGACACCAGGAAAGAAATCAGAGGTCAAGCCTAGATTTTTGTATCCTTTGCTCACCCATCCATATTTAACATCATTCACTCCTTCTCCATCAGGGTAACCATGCTGCCAGCCCCAGAAACGTGTCCAGCCTGCAACCCGCCAACGGAGCCCCTCTTCGGAAAGCTGTTCCCGCCTTCTCATCCCCAGGCAGTGCTGCCACTTCCACCAGGACCAGGACGTGGGCTGGGAAAAGCAATCTGCCTCTCTGAAAGACAGCAGGGGAGCGGTGCTGCTGTGCCAGGATCAGCTGCCAAGTTTTAAGCAGCGTGAATGAAGTTTATTCACCCACTACCTGCCTCAGTCATAGAAATATGATCCCAGAGTCTTAACATCAGAGATGCAATTCCTTAGCAGCTAATGAGAGACAGGAACAGGCCAACACCAGAAGACATATTACAAATATTTTCCCAAAACATGCATGCTTTAGAAGTTATCCTTTATAGCACTTCGGATAGGCAGCATATGCTCACCTGTAGCAAAGCAGAGCACATGTTTTCTTCTAACCCATTTTGTTCATCCTCCCAGTAATTCACCTTGTTCGCTGTTAACAATCAACCCTCTGCAAGGACATTTCACTGACCAGTTTCTAAATGGACAGTAAAACCAAAACACAAAACACAGGTACCCCTAAAATCCTATCAAATGGCACATTCTTAATTGCTTTCAAAATGACTATACGCTTATAAAGGCATTCTGTATTTTTAAGCTGAAGGAGAAACAGTGAAAACGCCTGCAATTGTTCTGCAAAACCACCACATTTTCAATGCAAATGTAAGTTACTTTATTTCTAAAGAGCTTTTTAAAAAAAGAAAAAACCCTACTATATTCTTCTAGCAGCAGTCTCAGTTTGAAAAGGTAAATAAAACCCACTCCTCCTCCCAGAGGCACAGTTTGTGGTGTTAATTCCATATAACACCAACAGCAGAAGTCTGTGAATTCTCTTACAGATTCTCTTCCAGGCTAAGAATTGCTGTTCTGTGCTGAGAAACGGAGCACTACAGTTGGGCATGGATATGCCACATTATCGTAGTGATACAAAGATTAAATTCCTCTATCATACAGTTCATGAACCATTCCTTAAAGCAGGGTAGCCATAACTACCACGTCTCTGAAGGCTGAAAAAGTGCTAAAGGGTATTCTCCAGCTGTTCGTTTTTTACAGTTTGTTATACACCCAGCGACTGCCTTGGGATGGCTCTCTTCTACGGCCTGTTCAGTTTCTCTATTCTTCTGAGCATCTTTTATTACTTTTTTTTTCAGGGAAGAATGCTATAAAGCAGTGAAGTTCCCTGCCCCACCACCTCCCCTTGACAGATATTCCCAACTCCTACCACTTTTCTCAGCCTTTCCTAACTGAACTAGTCCTAACCTAGGTCAGAATTCTGCTCCCTTAGGAACATGTTTGGCATTAACTGCATCACTTTGGGTATTCTGTTTTGAAGACTGCAGTGTCCGTTTTATCTGCAACATGTTTATAAACATGGAATTTCAAGATTCAGCAGCATTTGGATAGTACAACTGCTAAAAGATATAATTCAGCTTCCTAGGCAGTACAGCCTAGTCTGACAAAGATCTTTATCCAGGAGGTTATTCACTAGCAATATCCTTATCGGCAGCAGCATGTTGTATCACTTACACAGGCAGCAAATGCTTTCCTGGCCTCACTGGTTCCAATTCAAAGACACCAATCCTTTCTAAGGACTGAAAATAATTTGTATTTGATTTGCAAAAATTCTCTTCACAATAGGGCTGTATTAGATGTATGCTACTGCCTGCTACTTCCTCCTAGCACAAAACCACAATGAGAGATGGAAACAGTGTTGGCAGAGCCTACTTAAAAGTGTTGGAGAATAATGGGATCTACACCGTCAGTCCTGACCCACAGCATCCGAAAATATTCTAGTTTTGAGTCCTCACAGGGCCACAACAACACATGGCAGTGCTGGCGTAAGCACTTCTAAAATCCTAGCCAGACCCAGACACAGGTACCAGCACTGGCCCCCCTCACGCAAGTGGCACACAACATCCTCAGAGAGGTATGAACCTCACGCCTGTGGATTACGTAAAAGGGTATATAAAAACTAATTAATAAAAGGAGGCCTATTGTAGATAAGCTTAAGATTGATACACTGAAGTCCATACCCTCACTGGAAAAAATGTTAGGGAATCAGGAGTTTTAAGTCTCTAATCTAAGGATCTAAGGTAACAAGTTAGATAACACCAAGGCAGGAAGTGTTTGACAGCCTTTTGACCTATGCATGACCATGACACAGCAGGGAAAAAGGTGGAAGGAGATTCTGTTATGTGAAAATAAAATCACACTAAATATTAAGAGAATAGTCTAGGCAGAGAATAGTCTAAGCAGAGCTGACCAAATGCATTGGGTCAGAATACACACCATTCTAGCACATAAATCAAAAGATCCCTACAATCATGCTTTAAAACAGTTGAAGTTTAAGAAGTTTAAAGAACAACTACAGAGCTCTAGACTCAACCACAGTGGCTCCAGCTACTGTTTGCATATGTGTTTATCAATGACTTCAGACTGCTAAATGCCACCAAATAACATACTCACTAGAGAAACAGATTTGGAAACCGTAAGGACAATTAAAGGGCGAGAAAACAAGAGTTCTCATTTGTGCCAGTAACTAAATATGGATGCTGATGGGAGCAAGGTCTCTGCTACCAGCACAAAAATGATTCTTCCCCAACATAACTCTGAACCATGAAAGCTGCATCTTGAGACATATAGGCATAATCACAACACTCTTCCACAGAACATCCTGTTAGAGTATAAATCATTTAAGACCATCCAACCCCTGAACACTCGGTATTATTTTCAATCCACTTTCAAAGAGGGCAGGAAAGGAGCAAGGAAAACCAGATTTTCTACACACAAACCATTCCTTCTCCCCTCCTTTCTATCATGGGATATCACCTGCCAGAAGCCCTAAAGAGGATTTGGGCCCTTTTAGCAACTTTGGTTATGATGACTTTGGGCAAGATTCCACAGCAGCAAGGAGAAACCAGCACACACTTGAATAAGGATGAGGGAAGGATCAAGGATCCACCTGTCACACAGCAGCAACAGTGATGCTGCTGCGACACATGACCACACGCAGAGGAAACATCTACGAGAAGGGGCTCGCTTCTCTGCAAAAAGGTGTCCATGCCGTCGGTTCTGCCAGAAAACCACGTTTTACACTCCCAAGGCCCCTTGCAGAGATGTGAGCTCAAGCAACCAAAGAAATACTAGGGGAAAAAAATGTGTTTGGCTTCAAGATGGCATTTTACTTTGCAACTGGGGAAGAAGAAGAGCGAGCAGGTGATATGCTAACTTCCCAGTTCATGGATGCCAACTCAGTGCACGGTAGCTCCCACTCTTTCATTTAGGTGGTCACAATGCAACAGCTTATCTACAGGAAAGCCTGCAAGGTAGGAGCAGCTGTTAAGGGCAGGGACACGTCAACAACAGTCACCAGGCCGGTAAAACTGATCTTAATCCAGAAAGAAAACTGAAGTCACAATCACATCCACCCATCCCTAGATGCAAGCACTGAAACCGCACTCCAGCAGCCACACAGTTCAGAAAACTTCACATCAGCATCAGCAGAATGAGTACAAACACCGAACACACAGGTGCTTCATTCCCTAAATAGGCCTTCCCTTAAAATTAACTGTGAAAAAGTGATGTTTAGACATTACAGGCATGGTTTTTTTTTCTTCTGGAAGAAGCAGTATCTTTTCTACTTTTGTACCTTAGTAAAGTTCTGTTTAGTGGCATGTTTTATAAACTCTCACTGCTGCATTAGTAAGTTACAGATCTCTATTTCCCTCCTGAATTTCCACAGCAAGAGAAGCTGTCCTCTTTGAGCAAACTATTTACACCAAACAGACAATAAGCACTTTCCTCCTGTGGTTACTTCCCGGCACTATTTAGCTATGTAGGCAGTGACATAACTGATTTCACTTGCAGAACTAGAAAAGGCTGTACCAACAAAGAAATGCATCTATAGAAGGAATGTCTTAAAGCCACAAACCTTTTCCACTGCAGGCCATGCATTAAAATAAATTATCATCACTGAGAGACAGATTTTTTTTTACAAAGTAAAACAATTCAAATTAATACACGAAAAGTCTGCTACATTGATAACGGGCATTCCAGATAAGCCTACAAGATGAGAATTCTCATTAGATCATCACGCAACGCAGAGCCTACAGAACTTCACACCAAAAACTAAGTGCAGCAGAACAGGACACACAAACCCGCCCGAACGACTGGCGTCCACATGGAAAAATTCTATGAAAAAACGCCACAGCTCTGCTGTCCCAACTGGCCGTGACAAGGTTTCCCTGGGACGGAATATCAGCGATAAGGTAGTCCACATGAGATCGGCAACAGAGAGCTGAGAGGGTGAAGCAGAAGAGAAACATGTCAGAGAACGGAGGAAAAGTCTACCGCAAAAGCTAGCCTGAGGAAACACTTTCATACGACATACACACTTCCTCCTGTGGCACAATCAAGGCAAAGATTCAAACCACAACGAGGCCTTTCTAAGACACCAAAACTAGTGAATTTTGAAGTGGCAACCCTCCCCCCCATCTCTGTTTTTGAAAGGCCATACAGTGAGAGAGCCCACTGGGCCGCAGGGCCTAGGCCTGGAGTCAGGCGGTGTGTGTGGAGGACCAGGCTAAAAACTTGGCTGACAGCTGACCCATCAGGTATCTTTAAGATTCTTGCCCAAGTTTCATGCAAGTCAAACCATCCGAGTGGAACAATTCATTTTCATAAACTGGCGAATTCCAACTAAAACCATTTTCCATCGCTTCTGATCAGGTCCCACTGAGAGCCCAACCTCAAGTTTTCAGTTCCTCGTTAAACCACAAACCATGACTATAACCTGCTCTTTCTCTAGGGTATCTGAGAGGCATTTCTGTGTCTCCCTGAGGGGGCCCATGACCGCTCTGACCTAAGCAGACCTCAGGTCGGAGCCACTGCAGGCACCCCTGAGCTCCCGGAGACAGCGGGGCAAGGCTTCACGATAACTCCATTTTGCTCAAATTCCACTTCACCGCATCTGCTTCTTCTACAACGTACATGTCTGTAGTGAGACTCAAGCAAGGAGCTAAGATGCAGAAACTGGACTACCCCCGAGCTGCAGAACTAGAAAGGAAATCAAGTGGTTCCTCCCACAAGTAAGTATTTAAGCAGTATTTTTGTAACATAAAACCACTCTGATGACTGCAAATCCAAAAGGGACCCAAGAATAAACAGAGGGAAAGAATTTTTGGTGTGTGAGGAGGAACTTCTGCTCCAGTTAAAAAGAATACATACTGGAGTGATCTGAAGCTGCCTATAAATATTCAAGAACATCAAAGCCGATCCTGTTAAATTAAAAATGCTGTCACACAGATAGGAACTAGCCTCTAGCACTGCCAGCTTCAACATGTGAGCCTCTGATCTGAGAGGCAGAGGCTCAGCTCTTCAAGAAATTTTATTCACCATAAGAAGGAAAAAAAAAGTGAACCAGCAGTTGAGTTTAATAAGGATATTAAATACCTTACGAGTGAGCTAATTAGAGCTTAACTCTTTCAGAACACTTCAGCCCTTCTACTGAAAATGATCGTAGTTTCTTCCCATACTACTCCCACAGCTGGGATGTCTCCAGGCTCCAGGAAGGTTCCTACCCAAGCCCCTGAAACACATGCTTATGCAGTCTTCATAAACAGAGATTTTGTTGGTTTCATCTTAGTGTAACTTTAATTTAATAATACTGAATACAACACACACATGGGGCTGACTATTATTCCACATCAGGGATCTATGTTTAATACTAAAGCCAACCCAAGAGATTCCAAAATTTTCTTCATCTTCCCATAGTTGCCTGAAGATAACAAGAGGGGTAGAAAAAAGGAGACCACATCACTTTGACTTCTGTTATTTGAGGATATTCAGCTCCCAGTGGCAACTGAATATAAACAAAATACACATGGTTGAGAAATTTATCCCAATCTGCAACTACAACCCTGTTCTTTCACCACAGAAAAATCTCTGTAAATCCCCAGTATCAAAACCTACGACTATCACTGCAAGTCACAAACGTGATGGGGAGGAAGAACTCTAGCAGTGCAGCTTGCTCAAGTGAAATAGTGAAAAACCCAAATAAGATCACACCTTGGGAGTTCTTTTGCATTAACTCCGCAATGCCTCTTCCTCAGACACAGTTTTGGAATGCAAAAGATAGGATCTTTTAAACAGGCAAAACACTGCCAGCTAGCAGACTGGGGATGCCTTGCCTCTGAGCAAAAAGAGATCTCCAGCCTTTGGCTCCTATTAAATACTGAACTCAGTAGCATCTCCTGGCTCTGTTTCACGGGTTCATTTCTTGCTCCAAGCCTTGCTATACATCATTCAGGACATCTGCCAGCTTGGCATCCAGACCATAAAGTGTTTGTCTCCCCTTTATCCTCACAGCATGCAAGACAGTATCTGCTCTAAAGGGCTTCTAAGTAAATAAAAAACAGGTATGAGAAAGTATGCTGGACCCTTGTAAAATACACTGCAATGGGAACCAATACATTTTCCTGTTACAGCATACACACCCTTTGGAGACTGCTGTAGGAGAAATCCCAAACTGCCTAGGAAAAGGGCAACAACTGGCATATCCTAACCTCTATCCTTATCCCCAAAACCAGCAAGGACAGATAAAACTTTAGTGCAGCAAAACAGACAGCATTAGTGTGCACAAGTGGCATGCTATATATATAATATCAATGTTTTATTTATGAGATACAGATATTATTATTGTTGTTGTTATTAAAACCTATCAAGGCTCTGTTGAGTGTCACCATTTACCCAGGCCCAAACAAGAAATAATGCCTATAAATCTTCAAGGGAAGTCTCTGCAGCAGAAAAAAAAAAATAATAAAAATCACAGCCTTTCAAAGAGGTTCTTCTCCATGAACTAGAGTTTCAGAACTGACCCATCAGTGTACAAAAAAGAACAGGATACCTTCTAAAATCCCAAGTCAGTCCTCCAAATCCACTTTTCTTAATTGGTCATCAAAATGGACTGGTTAAGTCTGGAAACTTTTCAGTTCCAAAGGTGAACTCAATGGAAACTGGCTAGAGTCTCTTCTGCTTGGGGGAGGCGGGGGGGAAGGTGTTGGTGGGGTGCGGAATGGATAAAGAAAGAAATAGAGGAGAGGGATTTTTCCCACCCACACTTAATACACTTTTTATTGTAATTTTTTTTTAAGCAGGCAAGCATCAAAAGCCTCAAAGTACGAAAACAGATCTTGGCACAAACTAGGGTCTTTCCTGAATTAAAAGCAATTTTTCAAACACTACCATCAGAAGCATTTGAAAGTTGCTTACCAAGCATATGTAATAAATTCACAGTAGGAGGCACGTACTTCCAACATGCATGCCTGTACAGCTAATTAAACAGTTGTACTCAAACCGTGACTGCAGACTCTAAAATATGCCCTTAGTTCTTTGTCAGGCCAGTCACCTCCTCACTGATTCTTCAGTTTGCTTTACTACAGAAAATGATGCAAAATAATAGAACAGCTTAAGCTGAAGAAAACCAACAGAAAGCTTAAGCTGGCCAGCAGCTTTAGAAAACAACTAAAATCCTTACATTAATGCAGAGTAACATGGGTCTGGGAAGCCTAGAGAGTCTGCACATATTAAGCTACATATTTAAGGGTAGGGTGTACTTGTGTCTGGAACATAACAGGCACCTAATCAACCTTTGTAAACTGGCTTTTCATCTTAAAGCCAAGTGCAACAACAAAAGTCTTTTAAAGCGGCATGAAAAGGAAATTAAAAAAAAAAAAATGAATGAAAGCAATCCGTCACTGTGAAGAGGACACCCTAAGCCACCAGAACCCTATTTTCCTGAGCACCACTACTCAATCCTGACATAAGCACAGCTCCACCAATAGGGTAAGTGCAGTACAGTGTAATTTTGGGCAGTCTCTACCGAGTATCCGCAAGGCCGCACTCCCCTGGTCACCTCTGCTTCAAGCGTCAAGCAGTCAAGAAAAATTAGATGAATCTTCTGTTGCTGTTGTAACAATTTCAAAACATGTCTTTGTTTAAAAACAATCTATTTTTCCTTTGCCAATCTCCTTTAATGTGAAGGGCTCTCCCTTCAAGCCAGGAAACATGGGAAATAAGGCCAAGCATTCAACTTGCATTCATTCTGTTTTCATATGTAGGCACCACAAGCTCTGGTCTGACCACAGTTGAATACTGAAGTGCAGATGCCCAAAAGAAGAGATAGTACATACAAGTTAATACTTAACACTTCCTAAATTGAGCATTTCTAACGTACTAAGTGTATTAATGCAAATACTCGTACTGCTTACATAACTGGATAGAACATATGGCAGATGACTGCCTCCAGATCTTACCTTTCCTTAACCAGTAAGATGCTGGCCTCTTGCAAGCATTCACACTTTGAAAAACTATGTTTATGAAAGTTATTTTGGTCCAGAAGGGCCTCACTTTGAAATTCCAAAACAAGGACTAGAAGACTGTAATAAAAAAAAGGGAGCATTTCTAAATACGCGCTCCACCACAAGACGGTATAAACTGGAAGAAAATTACTATGTATGCTAATCAATGGTTTTATACAACTACTCAAGACTTTCCTATAAGATCTGCTTGCAGCAAAGCTGCCTGCGTTTCTTTCTCACCAAGTTATGCCACACCAAATGATGACCTCTCCATGCTTCACCTGGAGTCATTTCAGAAGCCCTTGACTAGGCAAAGCAATTAAAACGAAGTTACCCTGTCCCATAATCACATCCACCAGTGCAGTGCTCAGGCAAAGCAAGTGCCAATTCTATCCGTGGGGCACGGCTGGCCACAAGTGCTGGTAACACTGTGAAGCAGGCTGTAATTATATCTAAACCATTATAGTCACGTAACATCCAGTCTCAACATAAATACATATAAATGAAAAAAAGTTCTCCAAATGGCTCCATGTTTAACAATTTTTGAGCACCACTCCTCTCTGGGATTTTTTTCCTCGTTCCACCTCCCAAACAAGCAATAGGAGTACATGGAAAAGGAAGTGGTCAGCATCCTGCCAGCAAGAGCAAGGTTTTCAACAGCACAGACCTTCAGCCTCTGTGCGGAGGTTTGACTAAACGTACAGACTACGTGGAAGAGTCACCTGAACTCCCACAAACTATTTTTTCCCCACTTGAATCCCCACCTTCCTTTGGAAGTGAACAGAAATTGCGGTGGTTGGCCCGAGTACAAGACCCAGTGCTGCAAGATTTCTGCTTCTATTTATTTTCTTAACCTACTTCATTCTTATTCCTCTAAATAGGTCACCTCAGCGTTTTTTTGCTCTTTCCACTGTACCTTCTCCCCCACACTTTGCTATCTTTTACCTCATTTTCTTATACTGTGCCTCTCACCTTCTCCTCCAGGGACCGTCGGTCTCGTGTGCTGACAAGGCTCTGCTAGAAGGGCTCCGGTACCGCTGCAGCTCGGTGCCAACGCCACAGACATTGGAGCTCCCTCCATAACCACGAAATCCTCACTGAATTTGGTACCTTACCTTTTGAGCAGCCCCCTCCCCTGTAGTAACGCCTCAAAACATGTACTCGTTATTGCCTTACTCGTTTAGAAACAGTTTGCACAGGCACCCATAACTCTCCATTACTACATTACAATGTATTGGGATAGTCCAAAGCTTGAAAGTTTTTACCTAGGTCAATGTGATTTACTAGCCCTTAAAGTTCCATGATAATTTTGCATTTATACTAACTGTTTTCATAAGGTCCTCCTTTTTCCAGAAGATAGGAAACTGTACAAACCGAAGGAGAAGGATGTTCTTGACCAAGGTTTAAGCAGCCAAGTGCCCCTCCTCAGCATCATCCCTGACACTCCCCTCTTAAATTCTCTCGCAGCATCACAGTGTACCTCAGCAGGATGGCACAGGCATCTCAAAGCAGAGCACTACAGCTGCAAGTAGGCATCACACAACAGCAGTGGCTGTCAAAGAAGGAATTACCACGTCCTTTCACCACCATTCTAAGAGACACCTTGGATATTGCAATATTGAAGAATTAATAAAAAATAAGGATCCTTATTTACAATACTGCACTCAGAAGCCAACGAGAACAGGCCACATCTTATGAACTAAACGAAACAGCAGTGATGTGACTGGGCTGGAGCTCACGGCGTGAAGACAATGCAGTGCCAAGACAAGACAGTACAGGAGGATGAACGACTGATGAAAAACACGTTGATGGGCCATCTTCAACTCCCCCCCTGTACTGCCCCACACCACTGTACAGGATGGCTAAAGCATGACGGCAACTTAGCAAAACGGAAAGGAAAAACAGAAGGAGGGATGGCAACTGGGAAACAGCTAGATTAATCTGTGATCAGGCCCAGGCCAATCCCTCTGCTGCAACCGAACTGTGTGTGCATTACACCCTCTATGAAGGCTGTCCAGGTACAGTAACTGGGCAAGTCTCTACATCAACAATCCCTGATTTTACGTGTGAATTACACTTCCTTTATCATCTTGGCCTTCTCCTGTATGGGAGCCAGACCCGCAGTCACCTGTTGCACTTCCATGAACAACACCAAAAACTCAACTGGCAGCGACAGAGTAGGGGACCCCAGTCGTGAAAGAAGCCCGGCAACTCTGGGCATGAGCAGTCTTCATTCTTCCATCAGAAACTCCTGAAGAATAAGCACTGATCAAGCTCAGATCAGGCACAGCACCTTGCAGGAACTACAGCAGAGAAGCCTGCTGTCCACAGGACTAAACCTGCAGTTTTCATCTTTTTTTTCACCTGTCAACTCTCTCCTGTAACAGAGAGGATTGACAAGCCCTGCCAACTCACAGAACAGTTTGAAACCTCTAGTTCAGGTGTCAAAACCTGCACATACGCTTTAAAGAACCGAGATTTCAGAAAAAGCACAACCAAAACTTATATCTTGGTATTCCATGTATATATCAAGGCAGTAGCACACAAGAGTCTTGTTCCTACCAGCTGGACAGTCAGGTCTTAATACAATGACAACCAGAAAACTAAAGCAAAGCTGAAGCTGAGATTAGACAAGGTTTCTGATCCACAAAGCAGCAAAGCAACAAGTATAGAAATTCCTCACTGCCCCTACAGCGTAACAACAGACCCACACCTGATGCTGTTATAACCAAAAAGGAGCAGTTGGTGACTTGCCATTATTAAAATAAATAAATACACACATTAAAACAGGAAATAAGCACTGTGAAAGCTCAGATTTATTTTTTTAAGACAGCAGCAATTGAGTCTCTTCCATTCATGATTCAGTCTTGTTATCTATTTAAAACAAACTCCTTAACTTTTGGCAGGCCTTCAGAATGGTGATGGGACTCACAGTTCTGTCTGACACCAGCTCAGATGAGAGGCTCAGGGAGGAAGGACGGTGCTTGGATTCACCAGCTGGAGGTGGACATCTCCAAGATGACTGTTCTCACTTGCTTCACAACATCTGCCAATTGTTCATAACATCAAAGACCGAAGATGAGTGAGGACAAAGCCTATAAACCTAGTCCCACTTCTCACAGAAGACACAACAGGTATGTTTCAGGTCTCCTGTTTCTGTACTAAACCAGAGAAACATAGTAAATGCTGAACAGCCCTTCTCCTCATCCCATTCTCAGCATCCTCTGGCTGACAGTTCTTTGTCTTCCGCCAGAACCGAAGTGCAACGTTCCAATGACAGCCCAAGTCCATAATACTTCACTCCAAGCACACGATGACAAAGCAAACCTGAAGCCCCAAAAACTGGCACTAGGAACTCAGTTTTACCAACGAAGTCTCTTATCCCCGATGGCCTCAGGTTCATTACTGTAAGCCGCAGCTTTACGGTTAAGGTATGGAAACTAACACAAACCCCATCACAGGTGTCTTCACATTCTAAGAGGATAACTAGCAAAGAAAACATCCAACAAGACAGTGACTCAAAGCCACAAATAACTCCACTTCCTCAATTTGAATGGCCTTCAGGCACTCAACTCAAGCAAGGAGGAACTTAACCTGCCTATTCACAGAACAACAAAAACCCGAAAACACACATTTTTGTTTTCCATTCACAAAAGACACAAACATTCCCCTGATTCAGCCTCCTCTGATCATTGCCAGGCATGTATGTATCTGCACATTTCAAGCCACTGCGTTCAAGATCGTTACAAACTCTGCTGATGCTTCAGAGTGTGAAGCCTACCTGACAGAAGTCTTTAGCAACTTTTGAATTTTGAGAAAACAGAGGAAAAGTTCAAAGCTATTCAAATAAATACAGGGTGGGAGGGAGACAGAAGGAAGGAACACCCAGGCACACTGTCTTGCACTCCAGTTCTGAGCCTCCCCATCTTCTGCAAGAGAAAGATGGGCAGCAACACCGCTGTGAGGAACTGCCATGCAAGAAGTTGGGAAGCATCCCATTTCTGCTCTCCTCACGGAGCTGAAAGCACTGAGTTCATGCTTGTTCTCCACAATCCTTCTGAGCACAGAAAGTATATGCAACTGGAGATCAGAATGTAATCTACACATCACTCCAGTTCAACGGCCACATAAAGTTCATCATTCCCGCTGAGGCTTCCAAGCAGAAACAAGTCATCCAAACGCCAAACTTTTATGGGGAAAGAAAAAACAGGCATAATATTCCTAAATCTCTCCTCCATGTTGCTTCTCTTCAAAATGGTATATATTGGTAACCCACCTATATTGCTGTATTCAGCAGTGCATCTGAGGCAGGAATAGCGAAAAGAAAGACTAGGAGAGACGTCTGACAATGACGAATGTGTAGCATTTGAAGTTCTTGACGTGTCAGAGATCTTAATGCAATCTAAAATAAATGTTAAATTCTATCCTCTTTGCCCAGTACCTCACCTGAGCCATGCCATCACCACCACAACTTTAAGAAACACGGCGTTTGATGCTCCACACCGTAGCTACGAAGCAGAGTAAGCAACTGGAACAGAATCTTGCCAAGAGCAAGTAGCATGAAGATAAGCAATCCCACTCTGAGCAAAAAAGCCACTGCTAGCCCTATCAGTGACACTTACTGTCCTGTCGCTGCAAGTTGGGGGCCATGCAGCATCCAGCTTGACACAGAACTAGGCTTTTGGCCCGAATGCTACAAGAAGTTTCAACCATAAGGAGTTCAAACAGCCACAATTTGTTTTAAAGCAAATATCATTTTAGAGGTTTCAACAAAGTCCTGTTTTCACACTTCACTACCAAATCAGACATTTTCAGTTTCTAATCTCAACCATACTAATGGCCAGGATATTGCCCCAAGAAACACTTAATATTCCAGTATGCCAGATACCACTGTGATGGTTAGACCTTCGAGCAGTTTAAGGACCAGCTGACACAGCAAGCTAAGGATGAGTTTGCTGAATACAAACTGTGGCCACATGAAAGAAGACATACGAACATTTCATCTCTCTGAAGAGTTATTCTGGTAGACACTTGACCCTAATAAGACTTGTTCACAACAACATGAGAAACAATGTAATAGCATACCACCACTGGATAGGAATCTGACCAATAACCAGTTTAGGAGTGAATGTATGACCTATCAAAAGCTGAAAGCACATTGTTTCTTCAGGGTTTTTTTTTTGTTGTTGTTCAGACTTTCAAGACCAGTGAGTAATTGATGCTATTAACATAAATAAAAGTAAGCCTTTGTGTAGTCCCAAAACCACAATTCCTTTGATCCATTCTTTAATGTGTGCCTGATTTTCAAGAATTTCTAATATTTCATTTTAAAGAAAAATGCGTCTTAATCTTGAAAGAGCAGGGTGCACTGACAAAATGGTTGGGGCCAAGAAGAGCTCCTCGCTTCACTGACTGATGTACCACGAGCTACCGCTGAACAGGTTCTTGGTGGCATTGGATTCATGATCCTGCTCTAAATCTCACAGTGAGCTTTAAATGATGATCCAGGACAGCAGACTCATACAGTTCCACGAATACACAGCCTAGCTGAAAATGGGAAACAAGACAATGCTGTGAAAACCTTTATACATTTTGGCTCTGAAAAACTCAGTTTCGGGAGGAGGTGAAGGAAGCACGACAGTGGCAAGAGATGCTGTATGTAACCTAAAACCTCAGCAGTGACAATATGACCAATAGCATCCAACCTAGCAGCTCTGGAACAACGTCTGCCATATTCTCTTATCCAAAAAAACCCAGGACACACGGTGGCTTGGGGGAAAACCCCCAGCCTGTTCATGATGTTATCTAGCATAGGTACAGATGAATAAGCAAAACAGTTTGAGTGATAAATGACTGTAAAAGGTTTGCCACATAACTGGCTTCCTCTGTAGTCTTCCCTGCGTGGGGGTGTCTGTCCAGGTGCCGTGGGGAAGCAGTTGATGTCACACATAACAAGGCCTACAAAGTCCACTGAGTACATTCGTTTCCAGTTATGCAAATCTGAGTCTTAACAAAACAGCATGTTGTTTCCTCCACTTTCACCTGCAATCTCAGGGAAAGTGTGACCCCAGCAAACGGCCTCCGTTCCGCTCTTAACACAAACACCTGACGCAAAACGAAACTCCACTCTCCGGCTACGAGCGAAGCCACAAGGTTAGCTCGTACACACGCCGCTTGACAACGCGCGCAAAGGTGGGAGAACGGGAACGTCTGTTTCAGCCTCTACCAGCACCTTTTTCAAATGTCAGAAATATAAATTAATTGGTCCATCCCTCTTTCTTCTGAAGGAATAAAAGCCCTTACACCAGAAGCTTGTCCTCACAACTCCTCTGCCTGCGAGAGAGCTTCTCAGAAGCCCTCCCCATTGAAACTCCTCTGAAATCAAGCGCTCAGAATCAGTGCCCTTAGTTTAAAAGAGGAAAAGGTTATTTTGCTAGCAACGTATTTGTGCCCGTAGACCTTTACCAGTCGTTTTTGGAGCTTTCTCGCCACCAGTTAGCTTTTTTAAGCTTTTGTATATATATTTATGTGGGTCCGTATGTGTACACACACAGAACTCAAGCAAACAAACTCCACGGCAGTTAATGAGAAATAAGGATTGTTATTGGCAATTGCTTAACACTCCAACTTATTAAAACACCATTTAAGTCATTTTTCTTTACTTAGCCAAAGGGGGAAAAAAAAATAAAGTCAACAACTGCAAGCGACTACAAAGGAATTAGATAAGCACTTCTGGAGTTTCAAACAGAGCAGAGAGTAGCTGCGTCCAGATAAAGCCCAAATGATTTCTCCGGTGCGAAAGTGGAGAGCAGCGTCAGGAGAAACCGGCCGTTGTGCAAGCACCACTGGGGCTTAGCTCCGAGCGCGGGAGCAGCAGGTTCGCAGGACGCGGCCGCCCAC
>NW_010240988.1:0-17213 GCF_000690775.1 Eurypyga helias | reverse complement strand
GTGGGGGGGGTGGAAAGCGCACCACTGCCTGTGTTAGAGAAAGAGAAATTTGCTCCTTAGCTAACTGCCCAAGAGCAATTTTCAGGAGTTGAGGGAAGCTTGGAAGAAGAAATGCACAAATACAAAAAGCATTTTAAGGCTCTGTCATCAGCTGAATGTCATTCACACACAAAGGGCTATTTTATTTAAATAATCTATCATTTTTAATTTGCCTTTCAAACTCAAAGCCATTTTTCAGTTAAAATTGGATTCTAGCATGATGGAAGCAGTCAGGGAGCATATCACAGAGGGCATAAGCAATCTGGTATCCAACGTCATTACCATTTCAGCATGTTCTCTGTGCTTTTCCACTAGTTCTGCTCTGGCCACCTTTAACCACCCCCTGCAGTGAGTCAAAAGAGTTTTACAAGTTCCTCTCAAGCTTAGTTTGCTGCTTACACAGGTAGTCTAATCAAAACCTTTCCTGAACAAATCTAACTGTTTTAACTCAGTGTTTACAGCACAGATTATTAATTTCATTTTCTTGCAATCGTGCTCTCTTTGAGACAGATCTTTGAAAGTGGAAAAAAAACCTGGAGGCATTCATTGTGACACGAGATCCTCTTCCAAAAACAGTTTCCAGGGTATGTATTACCAAAACTGGATTCCTGGAGATAGCTGTAACAGAGTTTGTTTCTCATAGCATCCTGGTAAGATCCTCACTAAGTTTCATTGAAAGAGTTATAAGGCAACTGAACTATGAACCTGTGCACCTTAAGGGCACAGGCCACTATACCCCACAGTATTTGTGATACACCATGAAAACTGCCTTCAGGACTGAAGAACTGTGTTATGATTATTATCTCCTAAATACATAAATTGGATACATCTTTCAGTTAACTGCAGATCATGTCTCTCCTAAGGCTCTGTAAGAGAGTGCGAACCAGAAAGATGCATGGTACCGGCAGCAGGAGCAACCAGCACTTGTCCCTTGAGCCTCATCTAACGCTGCCGGCAGAAGAGAGCATAGCCGCATTCCATCCTCACTTTCACTAGTGTAAATCCAGGCTAAAGAGTCTGATTTCACTGGATTCACTACAGGTTTACACTAGGCAAAACTCCAGGCCAACACCTCTAAATAACTACGTTCAAGAGACAAGGCACTTCAGTTCACAAAACTTAAGAGTGAGCAACAATGAACGAGACTGTCAGATCTACATGACAGGTACATTTTTCTTGCAGTGCATCTTTGAAAGGTGTTTAAGGTCATCCACATATTCCTTCACAGCAATGAAAAAAAGCTGCTTGTTTTGAGGGTTTTCAGCAATATCAATGTTTGAACAGTGCTATTTCTGAACAGCCCAATGCCAGGGCAGGCTGCCCCACAGAACTGAAGACCAACCACGTTCAGCTCATTTAACTTGTGACACTGGGCACAAAACAGACACCAAATCTGGTCACTCAGAAGCAGGATGACTGTAACGGTCAAATTCATTTCCAAAAGACTGATATTTATGCTGCCGGTAGAGTATTTTAAGAACAGTAAGTTACATGCCTCTTGAAACTTCTGTTGAGAGTATGAGCTAGTCTGTAGATGAAAGATGCAAGTTAAATTACCTGTCTTCCCATTCCCAACAGGTATCTGTGTACACTACAAGAAATGACAGTCATATTCAATTGACAGTCAGACTGCCTCTCCCTTGCTATGTGCATAAAACTACTACCCATATTTGAGAGGAACCATAACTAAACAAAGTTCTCTAATGAGTACTGAGCCAATCAACATAAAAATGAACAGACAGCAGAAATTAAGACTGTTAATGACATTTAAAAACTCTTTAGACATCAGTAAGGTTTAGGGACTTTTGAGAGATGCTCCCAAGAAGAATTTTGATTATACAACTGAAACTACAGGATGCAATTAGGAAGATGCTTCAGCTTCGGGAAACCATGGGAGCTGGTGTGCCTTCTGGACCAGTGTAGGTCTTGTAGCTTTGCAGCTAGGTTCCCTGAGAGATTACAACTGGGGTTCCAACCTATGATGATCTTAAAGGTCTTTTCCAACCTAAATGATTCTATGATTTTCCTCAAGGAAAGATGCTTATAGAAGAAAAGCAGAATGAGTTAATTCTGGCAAGTGTAAAACTAAACATGAAATTTCCCCTATCTAGCAATTTCTACAACAAGCACAGGAATCCAACACATTTCAAAACCCCTGCTCACAGCCATTAAATCAATTTATTCTTCTTTTTTTTTCCTATCCCATGTAGGGAACAAGAGAAAAGCTGAAATGAGGTTAACTCCTTGCTCAGTGAAAACAAAGTACCACCATTTCAGAGTGACAATGAGCTTTGAACACAAAAAGTTTATATCAGATAACACCACACTCCAGCTGATTTACTTCCCCAGTCAGCGAATATAAACATCACTTCTTTGTGTAATTCAAAATTCCACCTCCCCCCAGGCCACTGCCTGGCCCCACATTTAAATCTAGACTTGACAATGCTAGGCAAAAATCTCATCAGCCCTTAACAATCTCATCTTCTGCTTTTGACTTGTCTTGGACAGATGGACAAGACCAGAACCATCTTTGACCTTTAAGGCTGACTGTATGATTTGCATCATTACGGATATTGCATATATTCTGTATGACGCTAATGTATAAGGATTAGTTTGTATGTAATGGCATTCTTCAGAACCACAGAGTTAGAATTATTTATGCCTGCATGATTCATACATAATACTGAAAGATCTGCCTAAGATTCCTCTTTCCCCGAAATGATAAAGGCCAGCATCTTCAGAGAGGTCAGTCTTAACACTTACCAAAACACTGTTATTGTCATTGTAGGCACCCATGACGTGCAGCAAAGACACAAAACGTGTATTCATGTGACATGCAGAGTTTTCACAGGCATCTCCTTAACTTAGTACCTATAGGTGAATAAATTCACTATGCCCAAACTATGGTTTCCTATGCTTTGTAAGAAAAGCCAGAAGATGACCTTGATTTTGCTTGACACTAGTTTATGCTTTGTTTCAAGGTCTCATATACCTCTGTAAACAAAAAGATAAAATGCAGAATAAAAAATATCAGTTGATGAAATTCATCTGAATTTAAGAGTTCTTATTACAAAAGTTTAACAAGCCACTGACTTTTACAGTCTTCAGACAGCTGCAGATACAATGCTCATCTCTGCTAGTACTCCACAGCCATCTATAATTCTGCCACAAAGATTATTTTCCTAATTTGTCACTGTGACATGGTCATACGTCACAGTCATCCTAGCTCTTCACTGCTCCAGATTTGCCCCTCTCTGCCCAACATACATGGCCTATCTTTATGTTCAGCCTTGGCTTTCCAGTTTTTTTCTCGCATTAAAAGGTCACCTCTGATCCCTCAGTGACGAGTCTCCACTCAAATGTTTATGCAAGCATCATATTGCCAGTCCTGTTCTTCATACCTGGGAGAAGGTCCCAACTACATATACATGAAGTGCTCTTCAGCTCTCCTTCAATTTCCAGTTAAAATTCTTAATCACAAAGTGTGGATATCACCACCCAGAGCTGCCTCACCGTTATCCCTGTCTTACTGCCTAGTCCCTTCATCTGCCTATGAAGGTATATATGTTATACCTGCTTTCCTAGGTTATCCATGTAACACTATGAAAAGGTTAAAATACGCTTTCTTTTACCCATAAGTTAGAGAATACCTGACGCTTAGTTCTGAGCTCTGCGGGTCATATCTTTCAATAGTTTTCTTTCAAACCACGTCCCCAGTGTTTTCTTCTGGGTAAAGTAATAGGTGATAAGCACAGAAAGGTAAGCAAGAAACCACTAGAGCAAACATGAAAAGAAAGGCACTCTACAGACATTTCTGAGCTAAGTTGACCTTCCCACCAATTGTGATAAGGAATAACTTCGGAAAACGAAACGTTCTTCCTCAAAGCCTACAGCCAGCTAGGTTGAGCGGATCTGACCTCCTCACAGGTATGTAGACATATACAGCACAGATCTCTGTTCAATGCTTAAAACCAGAGAAAACTCACTTTTCTGCAAGCTAAGATTTCCCTCCACCCTCCTCCTCCTTTGCAAGCATGTGTACGCATAGACAGCCACGCTATCAAAGAGAAGAACTGCATCCTCCACTAGCGATGAACTGTTCCTGCGGCTGTTGGCACGATGTCTCCCTCGGGAGTGCTCTGAAGTGCTAACAGCTCACCGTAACTTTCACACCACTTCTCACAGGTTTTTTTCTCAATTCCATTTAAGAGGTGAACTATTAGAGAGGCAAAAAGGACAAATATCTTCTTCTACATTTGGATTTTCAGAACTCCCTTTGGAGAAAAAGGTTTCCGCTTTATAGTTTCTTCTGTCTTAGAAATCAAACACACTGAGAAGCATGCATCCAAATTTTTATTTTTATATATATATGAAAAATAATCACTTTAGAAATACCTGTATTACTTAAAACTGCCTTTGCTCTTGGCAGCTGGGGGCTCAGGAACATACAAACAGAAACGTGCAGGCAGTCTCTCTGCTGCTGCATGCATTTAATTACTCCTCCCTCCTCATCTATCACACTGCACAGTCTCAGTACATAAGAAAAGACAATACTATCCTTCGCTGGCAACAAAGCAAGTCTCAAGGGTTTTAGTAGAGGCTTTCAAACTCTCTCTCCAAGATGGCAGAGGAGACTGGCTAGCTTTGCCGACTGACCCACGTTACACAAACGTGACTTTCTTGGGAACGCTTTAGCAGTAGCATTTTTCAGGCACGCAGCAAGGTGGGTTCAGATAAAGGACTGCAGTCCATGGGTTCGGGTGCTACTGTCTGATACCACAGAGCTCCTGGATTCCATATCAGTCCTACCAACAATGCCCTGTGTAGCCTTGCTTTAGACAGCTCATGCATATGAGATTAATTTGCTGCCTCTGTAAAATAGGTATAATAATAATCATCATCTAGCTATTTTCCTATCACCTCCTACCAAGACATCATCGGAGGATTTTTTTTCTTAGTGCACAGCCCAGCTCCTGAATTCATACAATAAGACCATCTCTCCTAGTGAAAAGCACTAACTTGTGAAACGTGTGGTTTTCAGGCAGACATTCTTGTCCAGATTGCACTCACCCCTTCAGTCACAGGCTAGGACATCAGCTCTGAAGCTGAACACCACCCTTCTTAATTTTGTAGTTGGGGATATTTCTCTTGGAAAGCACCTGTACAAGCCCAAACTGCTGTACTTCACCTTGTGGGCAATTTGCTGTGAAACCTAAGGTAAGTCACTTGGCCCTCTGCCACATTTTGCCCATATTTACTGAATAGAAGAATTTCTGTTGTACCGACAGTACCTGCAAGGCTGTTTTTAGGGTAAACTAGACATAGCTGTTCATTACCTCAAAGAACCTAAGCAATGCCAACACACTAAATAGCCTATTCAATGGTACTGCCCTCCTGCAAAAACGGTTGTGTGATTACATGCAAGGAAAGGAGAAGTGGTGACACTAGCTCTAGATAAAAGCACCATCTTTTAACAAACATCGGGTATCTGTTGCCAACTGCGTATTTGAGGAAAGACTACTCATAACTAACTAAGGTCAGATGGAATTCCCTTTTGAGTATTAAAAAAACCCTTATCAAGCAATAAATGAAAGGAAAGGGAATAGTTTAGTTCATATACTCAGTTAGGCGTACAGCTGAAATGAGAGGTTGAGGAGTGATTATCAAAATCAGACATTCATTATAGAGAATAATAGTTTGGAGCACACTTCAAACCGCCGTAAAGGCAGAAATCACCAGAAATAACTGAGGAGTCACTATGTACCTATGGAATGACCTATGGAGCACTTGGAATTTCACTTTATTAATGGGGATCCCATCTTCTTTATCAAGAAAAGGCAACACTACAGAACTTTAGGTCAAGGGATATGACTAAAGGCATCATTGCAGCAAAGCAGACACAAACTACTGCTCATCTGTTGGGAGCAGTTCATGCACAGCATGCAGACTTTAATGTGGGCTAGAAACCCCCTCTAAGCTTAAATAGACTGGCACACTGATACCACAGCACGACTGCCGGTAGTAGCTGCCTTAAAACTAATTCCTAAATGTTTATTCTAGGACTAGCAGTCACAGAGTTCATTGCAGAGTAAGGTGATCAATAAGGAGGATGGAGGTGACACAAACGGCATAAAATTATGGGTCATGGTTAATTTTTTTTTTTTTTTAAAGAACCTACCACCGAGTAGCTGAAGCTGCTATGTATACATCCTAGATAAAAACAACACTTTATGGAACAGACATCTTCAAGACAGAAGAATAGATATCTTCAAGATGGAAGGCAAAGAAGAAGGATGTGCGATTTTATGAGAGCTGGTTCTGGAAATAGCAGGGATTGCTGGTGTTACTCATGTGGGGGGGCACTGGGAGTTTTCCTGGTTTGAGTTTAGGGGTTTTTTTGGGGGTAGGGACTGGTGATGGGAGGGAGGTAGCTCCCAGAAAGCTCTGCTGTAAACTTCAACTGAAAGACAGCAAGCCCACTTCATTGTGCTGTTACAACCCACCACAGGATCAAATCTGCCTGCAAACCATGTGACTCCAGATGCTACCTTCCATCTCATTTTTTATTACTGAAAAATTTCTAAAGGAAAAAAAAAAAACCCACAACTGATTCAGGAAACAGAACTGGTGTTATAGGCATCACCACAAATCTGTCAAAATTACTGACAGAAATTGCTACCAAAGCATGAATGTCTAATGCAGCTGTCGTCCCAGCTGAAAGACAAAACAAACATATTGGAGCTGACAAAGATGACAGTAAGAAACCCTACCTACCTATCCATTCAACAACCTAGGTAATCAATATCCATGAGTATCTTTATCATTAACAACTTTATAGAGACTTAAGTGTATTTTTTCCCACAAATAGTTTGCTATTTTATTCAAAAAGACAATGTGTTACATTATCCATAGTGCTACAAGGGAAAACAAGGCTAGAAATAAAACTTCACTCTGTCCAATCCTGGCTACTGACAATATAGGATGGCTTTCTCAAATACTTTTCAGGTATTCATTGCCTGACCCATTTTGCATTCCTCTACATATGCCATCTATCTCTGAAGGTCCTATGATGTGTGCATGCGTGCAGCCAAGCCAACACAGACAAGTTCAAACACTACGATTTTGAGGGCAAACTGGCTAGTCCCGTCTCTTTTACTGAGACTAACAGAATATTCAGAGTTATTGAATTAATAAAACTTGGACCATAAATTGAGTGTCTCGTAGCATCCAGCATAAAAGTAGTCCAAATTCTGATAAGGTCATTGATAACAGGAGTGTTAAGCATGTGTGGTTTTGCACAAAATCACATCCACACACACCAATAAACTCTAGGCAAAGCAACTCTTTGGCTGAGGTGCCTGCTTGGAGTCAGGAGAATAGAGGTACTTTGTGGCCTATTCACTAATTCTATTTATGCATTTCTAACAGGGATTTCTGGTATATTTCCAAATAGCTTTATTAATTTATTAACAATGTGAACTGGGATGTACAGATACTTTTCCCTGTAGTCCTCTGGAGAGCAAAGGGCACAAACTTGCATAATGAAAGAGCCAACAAATGAAGTGAATGAAATATAAAAACCCAACAGAGTAAATTAAAACTGTAGGAGGAGAAGGGAAAACACAAGCAATTGACAGATACTGAAATTATTGTAACTGAAAAGAACAGTTACACAACTTCAAGGAATAACCTACCAGTTTAGCTTCAAAAATATTCAACTAACCTCAGGCCTTCTGTAAATATATCACTATGAAAGCCTCATTTAACTACTTCTTGCCACTTCTCTGCCTCCTTTTGTAACACTGCTAATTAGCAACTTGAAGAAGTATCCCCCTGCCTTTGTGTCATCGTGCTGTTCAACTTGCCTGATTTATTTGATGGCATTATCCAGTATTTGACATACGACAAATGCTTCTGCAAGATCAAATTATGATGTAAAACAACATTATCAAGCAAATTCTGACTGTAGAGGACTACATTAATGAGACTCAAAGCCTGAACTGGGTGAGATGCACTGAATAGAAACAACGGGTCCTTTTACTACATTAATGACTATTACAGAGGGGAATTCTTCCTAATAAAGGTGCTTGACATTACACATTAAAATAAGTTATTTCAAGCTATTGCAATTACAAAATTTAAAATGTTTAGACTGAAATTTTCAATACTGTGTGCCTGCCTTTAGTCATTTGCTTCATTAAGTTTTAGCCCCAAAAGAATCTCCTTCCACATTGTTCCTCTTTGCAGCCAGGAAGAGCCCCCAAGACTTCCTAAACCGTCACATTTCTGTAATTAAAAAAAAAAAAAAAAATCCACACAAATAGTTGTGAATGATTGATCCAATTAATTCTCTCAACTCACATAACAATCTTGGGAAGCATATAGAGTGAGGTGAGAGCCTTTGTTAGATTATATATATATATATAAAAAAAAAAAAGAAAATAAGAGGAAATTTACAGACATATAAGCCCTTTCTCCATATCCCAAAGGAGAAAAAAAATGTTTACTACAGATTTCAAGAAGAAAAACCCATTTCCCCAAAAGCTTGTTGGCATTCGTCTACTAGGTGATCTAGTAAAAGTTATTACCACCATACAAAGCCTGCTTTGATCTTTAGGACATCACAGCTACAACAAAACCACTATTCCCACCAGTTTATGTGTTAGCTCAAAAGTAAGTGCAGTTACAGCTAAAATTCCAGTCCTGTTATGACCTGAAGGTGTCCAATGGTTTGATTGTTTTGGTCAAATCCAAGGAAATATTACACATTGTAACAAGAACTGTTACCAGAGTATTTGCATGGTCAGATACTCAAAATAGGTAAACAGAATTGCTTTACTATTCTTTTTTACTTTTATAGGCCCCAGGATATGATTTGCAGAAGTACTGAGCATTCACAGCTGCAACTTTAAAGAACAGGAGCTATGCCTGAAAATATGAAATATCATTCTGTACAAAAATAATTTAAGAAAATTTGTCAAAACCAATAACGGTAATAAATTTATCCCCAAGTCTATGGAAACTCTTGACTTTAAAATTTCTGATCCCTGATCAGAAGGAAGATCCCTGATCTTCCAATATTTCTGTGCGCATTGGTAGTGACAGTAGGGATGGAGATACACTCTCAGTAGATGAGGGCTTGGCTCACTAGAGTAATGATGAGCTTATATCCTGCGAACATCAGTAGATAACAATACCAAAGCATTACTCAATCTATAATGTTGTATTAATAATTTACAATCAAGAACAAACTTTGGCCCAGACATCTGACAATCTTCATAAAGAGATTAGCTAGACGGTAACAACAGATAGTAGCATTGCATAAATATGGAAAGAGGGCGGTTCTCAACAGTGCTCGGTGATGTCTCAAAGAATGACCTTGCAACATGCTCCTGAGTCAATAATGATGGCAGTGGCACAGTAGGTTTGAGACTGAACCCGAATGCTGAATCAATAATCACTATGCTGGGTCATGGCACTGCATCGAGCTGAGACCGTTTTGCATTATGATGTTGCATCAACTTGTATGATACCGCAGTGTCACCGTGCATCAGTACGGTGATACTTTGCCATGATGTTGCAAATGTACAGAGATACTTTCCTGTGACAGTAAATCAGTAGAGAGGTACGCTAAGTTTTGACACGACCACCACAGAGCCATCACGCACAATATTAATGTTGATGAGTGGCAACTCACACATCACGAGGCCACTGCGTTTTCTCTTTGCAGGGCAAATTCAGGTGAGTGTGAGTCCTAACTCAGCAAAGTTTTGTTAAAACCAGAAAAGGCACCCCTCTACCCAAGACTGTCCTTCCACATTTTCACTCCAACCTGCATGGACAGCAGGTACTTTGTTCTAGTTCACTTTTTATCTACTCAGCCATTTGACTGAATATGATTGACCTCACTACAACCCATGGAGAGTAACAAGATTCAAAAGGAAACCACTGTGACAGGGAAATGGCCCAATTATGCTGAGCCTAGCTTTTTTCCCCTGGCAAAACAGATTCAAAGCATAACACATCAAAACGCAGAAGGAAGCAGGCACCCAGCGATTGCTGCTGAAGGAGGAGAACAAAAAGTTGGCAATTATTTTAATCATCTTCCAAGAGGTGGCAATAATGTTTCTTATAATTGCAAAGAGAAGCAGAAATGTCAATAGTTCCAACCAGCCTTTCTTTCTGAACGGAGCCTGAATCAGCTTTCCATTTAGGCTACTGAAGCATCAAGTATTTCCCGTTAAACTATACTTTGGTCTGCTTTGGTCGCACTCAGCTCAGATTGAAGCAGAGAGCAGTAAGTGCTGTAAATTCACACCACTTTTCGGGGGTGGATTTTTTTCGATTTGCTGATAGTATTTTCCCATCATGTCTCCTTATATTTCCCTATTGCTACAGTGATGATTGATGTTGAAGTAGGTTTTTCTGATCTCCATTCCATGGGATTTTATCTTTAAACATAACAGGGGTTTGTTTATACACTATAATATAACATAACAACAGGGCTGTTTATAAACAAAGACAGAAACAGCCCAGTAAGACTAAATGACAGATGGCACAGCAATTACTAGTTCTTTATCCTTAAATTCAATGGCACCTAGTGAGCAACAACCCAAGTTGGCAGTAGACCTCGTACTCCTCTGTCTTTTCCTGTGTGTACTGGGTTGGAACAGGGGTCTTATGTCTTAAATTTCAGACTGAAACTGTCATGCAAGCTAATCATATATGTTTTGAGGTATACTGTCCACAGCAAAAGAGTAAAAAGTACCTGTCAGGAAGAATGTATCTGTGCGATACTCTGCCTCAGGCTGGACATGGGGGCTTCACTGAAAGGTCTGTGTACCATATAAGCACCCCTTCCCCTCCCATGTTGCACATAAGGCTCTTCCATAAAGCATTCCAGGATCATTAAACATCCTCCTTTCTATCACCTACACAACTGTTGTGGCAATACAGGCAGACTGAACCAAAAAGCTGATATAATACAAGTGTATGGAATGATGTTGGCACACAAGACTGAATTTTAAACAGAGCTTTTCTCCGTCTCCCAGCACAGTGTGCAACCTGTTCAGGAGTTCCCAGCACATCACTTCATATTTCATTTTGACAGTCCAGTGTATCCCACCCTGAGTGCTTGACCTGAAAATGTAGACATGTTTCAGATGAAACAGAAGGTTAATTACAAAGGCTGAAGTCATTAATGAAGGCTATCAATTATTAATCAGTTGGTCCACTATTCTCTTTTCACATATCCAGAAGTATTTATAAGCCAGTGACAGGTTTTTTAAGGCTCATGACATCTCTTAGCAACTATATTGCTCTGGTTGTATGTTTAGACCCCACAAGCAAAGTAGGAAAACATCAAATACATTTTTAGACATGAGACTACTACAGAAAAATTCAAGGTGATGGAAGATTTCTTGCCTCCAAAACCTTCCTGACCACTGCATTGCAGTGGGCTCTGGTCTTGAATCTATCCCAGTCACCGAGTACTACTGGTAATGAAACACTGAACCTTGGAGCACAGAAAGATTTTATGTAGGGTTTGCATAGCTTATAAAGAAAAGTTAAAGCAACACCTGATAAATTTTCAAGTAAATACATCAGTCAAGGCAATATAAGCATTTTAAGACAGTAAAGGACCTGCCAGGTGTTTGCCACAAACAGGTATTTTTGAATAGTCATAGACAACTTTGAAAGATGTCAGAATATTAATAAGGAAAATTATCCTTAGAAAAGGAAAGCAAAGCTCCTATTAATTGTCTTTGCATACGTGAAACTTATTTCCCTTGCAAAATAAATCCATCATTGAAGAAAAATGTTTAATTAAGAAGCATTAATAGAAACATGCCTTTTCAACAATTTGTATTAAAATTTTATTACCACGTTAAAAATGAAAGCCTAGTCAGTTGTGAAATCATCACTTAAAGTGGTAAAATCCTCATCACTTGTTAACTGGGGAGTAAGGGAAAATGACTTGGGAAACGCAACAGAGAATCTGTCTTGAGAGGAAATGATTATTATCTTGGTCTTTTCCTACTCCAGCATTCTTCATTAGTGCTAGAAGCACAGTATCTTTCAGTTGCCATTTTTCAAAACATCCAGATACTTTTAATCTTAGTTGGGCTACTGTTTGCAGCATTACAGTTAAATTTTAACATGTAACTTGGCTGATTATAAGTTTGGTATATAGCATTAAATCCTACAGCAGCCGTTTTCCAATAAACCGGAATATGATATTGTTATGAATTGGCAGAATGATATCAAATTCCTCCCCCCTAAGGCAGTTTAAAAATAATCTAAGCCTACCTAATCAAAAAACCCTATTGTATGGGCATTATTTATCTTTATCTTTCTACTTTAGAAAAGTTTCTATTCCTTTTCGCATCTGAAATCTAGAGAACAAACTATAACAATACTCTGCATGTTCTAATCTTCAGCTTCTATCCTCAGGAGACAACTTCCCCCAAGGAAATTCCACAGGTAGATTGTTCAGGGTAGCCTGTAGACCACTGTCCAAGGCAAAGGCTTAAAGAAATTTTACAGAAGATATTCAACAATCTTATTAATCTTATATGCCTTTTTATCCTACATTCCACTTCGAATAAGTTATTGCTTGCAGATGCTTTTCTGCTGACCTTTGGGACTGTTTTACACTTTAATTCATATGAAGTTTCAGGAAGGCCTGGACCATTTTAGATATTGACTTGCACTGCCTTGGCTGATTTTTGAGAAATGCCTGTTTCATCCTCATTCCAAAGGGACCATACTGTCCTCTCACCCCATATTTTGAAGAATATATTCCATCTATACTAATTCATACTTTTCGTCAGTTTGGCACCCTTCAATGATACCACGTGTCATGTCAATAAGCCCCCAAAGGTTTGAAGGAACCCCTAGCATTCCAAATGTGGGAGCAGAAAATGCACTCACAGTTCTAGAAAAATTAAACTATGTTCAGAAGAAAGGACTAAAATGGTATGCTATAGTTTCTCATGCTGGTCCATGCCTCGGTAACTCTATCAGTCAAACATAAAGGACGTAAGTAACAGAGGAATCTAACAACAAAAACTATTAGGGTTTTAGTGAGACATTATTATCACAAACCTTCAGACCTAATATTGATCTCAGTGAAAATTCTCAAAAGAATAGTCTGTTTCTATCAAGAATAATCAAATCACTTTCAGAAAAGTCAAACAACAGAGTTGTTTGTATTAGTACAATAAAGCACCCTTTTACCTTCAAACAGTATTCCTTCCAAATCCTATACTTTGAAAATTAATTCCAGGTCCTTTGAGGGTTTCTAGATTCTTTTAAACCACTAAATGAGTATAGTTACTTTCCATGGCCCCATTTAAATTTGTCTAAAATCTAAGAGCCAGTTTGCTGTTCATCCTTATAACCATGCATTCCCAAGCATACCATCCATACTCTATTAATAAACAGCTCTGACATGGGAAGGGAGGCAGGACACACAGATCATAAGCAGCACCACAAACCCAGCCAGCATGAGACACAGTCTAATCAAACTTTGAACTAAATTTACTGTCTTTAAGGCAGACACTTTTAGCTATCTAGACCTGTTTCCACCCTCGTTCAAAAAAATCCCCAAAAACCCTTTTAGATTCAAAGCACTCTTTAGGGTCAAATTTAGCCACGTCATATAGGGTAGGCTCAGGTTTATCAACCAAAAAATTAAAGGAATTTTAATATTCCATTTGCATAAAACAGTACTGCTAATGCTTGGTGGTGACTTAGACCCGGCTAGTGGCCAAACTTCCACCCAGCCGCTTGCTCAGTCTCCTTCCTAGTTTGTCCTCCTTTCTGCTGAGAACAGGAGCAAGAAGGCTTGTGGGTCAGGAGAAAGACAGGAACATCACTTACCAATTCTTGTTGCAGACAAAACAGACTCAGCTAGGGGAAATTAGTTATTACCAGTCAATATATTCTTATTTATTTACTGATTTGCTTAGTGGGAAATAAAAAGACAAACGTTAAAGCCTCTCTTCCTTCTTCCCCAGGCTCATCTTCACTCCTCCACTGCAGACTCCTCTCTTCTCACCTTGCTATGACCACAAGTCACACTCGGTGCCCTCCAAGGGGCAACAGATGTGCAAGGGGTGGAGGTGGCAGGAGTTTTATGGCCAATACACAGAGGTTTTCTCTCTGCTGCTCCTTCCTTACACTCTTCCTCAGCTCCAGTGTGGACTCTCCAGAGGTCAGTTTCTTTGGGAATATCCATCTGCTCCAGCATGGGGTCTCCCAGGGGCTGCAGTGGATACCTGCTCTGGCATGAAGCACCTCCTCATCCTCTCACCTCGGCGTTACCTCTGCTATTTATCACCCTTTTCCCCTCACCTCGTCTTCTTGGCAGTTTCTGCCCCTTCTTGGATATGCTTTCACAGCGCTGCCACGGGCTTGGCTGATGGGATGAGCTGCATCCTGCAGTGCTTCTGGACCAAGCTGAGTCAGTCTGGCACAAGGCAGCCCCCAGCCTTGTCCCTCAGAGGACACCCTGCAGCTATCACCTTGCCATTTACACCCAAAACATGGGTTTACATATACGATACAATCAGATGGCTGCACAGCCCTCTCTCCTGCTTCTCCCTACAGTACTTAAACAAGCTGCATTCACATCTGTAAACACAGCACATCCGCAGCAGAGATTTATCCACTTATGCTAGAGTTCATAATGCTTCCTGTCATCTCTGGACCTAATTTATACATCCAGGACAGTGCACTTTGACAGCAAAATGGACCACAGACCCTTTAGTCCAGGCATTATAAGTCAAAAGTCCCAAATTATGAAGGGAGTAATTTTTTTGTTCTCATTTTAAGTTAGTGACAAGAACAACTATTTTCCCTTTCATTCTTTCATTTGGCAATAATATACTTCCAGTGAAGACAGGCAATGCCACTATGCATCACACCTGATAAAGACAGAAAGCAACAATCCCTCTAGAGAGCACAGCATTGCAGGTGAACTTATCCTACCCCATATTTACCAGGTTTCAAGAACTTATCACCTATGCCAATAGGCTGGAGGTGCAAAGAATTCGTTCTAGTTAAAATACAGTCCAAAAATCACATCAGCATTCAAAATTAGTGACTTCTTAAAAAGCACTGAACAAAGCCCAGCAGCTAAAGCTTTGAGCTCTTACACTAGCTGAAACGCATTCTCTGGACCTGGCCTTGCCCAGGCGATAGAAGTGACCTCCCAATCCCCAAAACACTTACTGTACCAGCAGTTCTGGGAAAGAAGCAATGCAACTCATCCTCTCAGGAAAAGGGTGACTTTTGACACAGGAGTGCGAACGTGAAAGGCAAGACGTTTCTGTAAGAAGCTAGATTAATTTTTTTTCCTTTGATATCCAAGGAACAAGTAACTACCCAGTGACTATCATCAGTAATGAGTGCCACCTTCATGGGTAGCTCTGAATCAGGAACTCATTTCGGTGAGCACTGGGGAACTTGGACAATGAGCAGAATTCTAGCACAATTCCATGAATGTTAAAGGAGGGATCGTGCAGTTATTTTCCACCCCTGTGGAAATCAAAATTTGCCTCAACAACAACCACCATGATATATTTAGAAGTAACTTTAAAACTAGAATTTGCCACTTTTGCTTAAGATGCTTTATTTGAAGAAGAAAGCAATGAGAATCAGGCACCATGTACATCTCACTGTAGCAGTATCAAGAAGTCTACTGGATTATCCTCACTTTGGTCAGAATGATGTGTGTCAGGTTATGACCAGGAGTTATGGGGAGAATACTGAAAGCACTATGCCATATGTGAATGAAACGGGTTAAAGAGCTCACATTCCACTTTTTCACCTAAATTTTAAAAGGCAAAATACTCCTTGTTTGTGCCTCTATAAAGCCCTCATTTTCCTAGATATTTTTTTTTCACAGCCAGTTTTGTAACCTATGTTTTTCAATAAGGAAATGAAATAAGTTTGCTAACTAATAGCTCTTGTGAGAGAAGGGGAATAGGAGTAGGGCAAGCAGGAAATGCATTGTGCAGCTGATCAAGGGATGTTAAGACAAAGGCAAAGTAGATCAGTATCAGGTGCACTGCTTCAAAACTATGTGCAACAAGGTATTATCCTCTGTCCCCAAAGAGCAGTGATCATCCTCCAGTGCAGCTGCTCACATTACAAGTGATGTCATTTCAATTATCTCAAAGGCCAGATTTACCATGTTCTATTCACAAGTTCACAAGCCCATTAATAACCATGTTGGGAATCACTGCAAGGCTCCAGACTACATATCAGATGGTGTCCTCTGTGACACAGGTTTTATAAACTGAGCCAACACGTCATCTAATGTGTCAAAATGCTTATTTCCTAGATTGACAATAGGAAACTAGAGGACAGCCCCTCTCCCTTCTAATCCAGCATTGTCACTTACTACTCTCTGCCACTGAAAAGTGGAAAAATATGAGTGCTCAGAGAAAACAATTACATACACAAAGTGTCGAGGTCATGATGAACGACAGATTGGAAAGGAACTTACAGTCTTTGGTTGAGAATGTGCCCTTTAAATTGATCACACTCTACAGCTGTAAAAGGATTCTGAAACAGAGGTGACTGGATGTCATCTGCATGCAGATGCACTGAGCTGGGTCTAAACAGCCAAGCAATCTCAGAAACGAATGTAGGGTACAAAGGTACCCAACGCAGCTTGCAAAAACCCAGCCTGGGTCTACAACAAAGTACCAATGCTTATCTGGTGCTGGGGCTGAGTGAATAATCCTCCCGAACGTAGCTGAACATTCAGGTGCAGAAGCAGTGCAATCTGCCTGCAGCTAGAACTTGTGTATGTTTGAATTTGCATTAGCCCTGGGTATCTTCATGATGTCCCATTGTGCGACTCAGATTGCCCAGAAAAGCCTGGAGGGATCGAGGGGGAGTTGCTGACACAAAGCACAGGCCATATAATTCTTCTCTGTAAATGCAGCCAACAGGTAAATATCAAAACCAGAAAAGACCTGAAGAATTATACTGGCACGAAACAAATGAAAGTTAAACTGACATACATGAATACATACAGATTGAAAAACAAATTAGAAACTTTCCTACAATTTTTAAAATTTAATTTTAGAACAGCTTTTCAAGAGAAATAGCAGAAGCAGAAAACCAGAAGAGACGAGGTAGATCTGACACAGCCAGAA
>NW_010240987.1:68933-103209 GCF_000690775.1 Eurypyga helias | reverse complement strand
AGCCTGTAGCGATGCCCAGGGTAAGATGGAGTGGAAAGACTCCAGGCATGTTATAAGGTACTTTATAAATACCAAGAGAGACAGGAGAAAAATCTACCAATAATAATACAAAAAAGCACAGAGGAGAATAGACTCTGGGGAAAGAGAGTGAACTGCAAATTAAGAGAACGGCACTTGGGGGAAAAAAGTCTGCCACTGCTGACAGCAAAAAGAGGTAGGGAGATCTGCAGAAGGAAAAGATAATCTGAATCAAAATGGAAAAAAAAAAAAATCCTCCTGTGCTTTTTCTCAGGACATTTGCAATGGAGTGAGGAGGCAGGAAAACAGACAAGAGGACACCGAAACAGCAGTAACACCACTTGTCTGAACACAGGAAGGGGATGCAAGACACGACTATGAGAGAAATACAGTAACAAAAATTACTTAATGAGCAACAAGAACAGATATAAAGTCATACAGTTTAGAATATTACTACATAATATGTTTAACTATAAATATTGTGTGATAAGATAATAATATACTAAGTGCTGTGCATTTCTTCTCATCATAGTGAAATCTGAGTGTTTACACATTGGGTACAAACTGCCTACTATGAGTTATCTAACAAGGGCGGAAGAACCCAGAAAAGAAAAACAAGGTTAAAGAACAGCTTGCCATTGTTAACATCAGGTACCAGATCACTTCACACTAGTGATTTACACATATTTAACACTGCTGTGTACAAATTTCAAAGCTGTAAAAAATAGCCTCTCAGGACATGATCTGGAATCTGCCATTATATAAACAATCCAGTAAATGATGTAGAAGAGTGCACGCAATCCACTTTCTGTGGTAACAGAGTCTCTTCCGTGTTCATTGCACATACTTTGGATCTTGTCTGCAACCTACTTACCTTAAAAGCATTAGTCAGCAACATGTTAAAGCACATGTTAAAAGAGCACAAAACTTAAAACCCAAATAAACTTATCTCTAGAGCTGTGGCATTGGTAGAGCAGTTTTCCAGCGCAATATTTTAAACAGAAAATAAACACACACTGATATTTCACAAAATATTTATGTTTTCATAATTATCATCACCATAAATTTCTCATCATTATTATGACGGGTAATTAGGTTTCCTCAAAAGCAAGGTTTTGGATAAATTTTAAAGTTACAGTATTTTGTTTTGGGCACCTACCGAGACAGATCTGAAGAACTAGACAAGTCAATTCACAGAGCCAATTTGACATAAATAAGTCACAGACACATTGTTATCAGGTCTCTTCCAACAAGGAAAACAGATTTTAGGTTCTGAGTATAGGGACTGCAAAATACTGTGTTTAGTGATAATATTTTCAATTATGAAAACTAAAGTCAAGCTGTGTGAACTAGTTAGTGCAGTATTAATTTTGTTTGCTGAACAAGACCAGCTACAATATCATTTTACATTAAATTCCCATATTAACACTTTCCTCTGAAGTACTGACGATACTCAGCCAATTACAAATTTATATGAGAAGATCACATTAAGATAATGAGTCCAACTGCTATATACAAATTACACTGTACTGTTGCAATACTGAGTTAAAACTGGATTATTAATATGAAACAAACAGAACCTGCACTGCTGGGTGCAGGGGACGCTACACTCTCTGTTACGAACTACAGTCCGCGAATGGCCTCAGCTCTGGTGTACCTCCACCTGTAAAATACAACTCACCATACTTACCTCTCTCTCGGGGGCATTTGGAAGTACTAGGCTCGTAAAGTGCTTAAGTACTAAGTAGTACCATCATTTTAACATCACATCGTCAAGGCAGGGACAATGCATGGCAACCAGCTACGGCAGCAAGCTGTTTATCACATCAGCAAAAGTAGTGATCAACTCCTGAAAGTTTAAATTGTGTTTCACTTAAAACAGTCTTATAAACATGAGTTTTCATTAATGAATTACAGGTACGATTTGCCGGGCTATCTGTAATTTGCCACACATTTTAATCACATATAACTGAACAGGCACATTCTTACCTCAACATCCTTTTTGAGTTTCTCAAGGAACATCTTTTTGTTGCTCTCATCAATATGAATCTTTTGGCCATCGTTAATAAAATCATTGTCTTTGAACGTCGGCAGCTCTTTGGCCTAAAATAAACCAAAAGTCCTGTAAGAGCGGAATCACAGATAGGTGTGCGGTGAAGCTGCTGGTCTGATGCGGACCCCCGCTGGCAGTGGAGCCTCCAGAGCTTCCCTGTGCCCGACAGGGCACTGCTGAGCCACCTCTCCAAGGGGAAGCAGAGGCAACACCATCCCATGCAGCTCTCCATAACTGCACACACGGAGCTATCAGCTTAGTTTATCCCTCCTGTAAACAGCCTATCAGATATACATTTACTGGGCATGCAGCAAATGTAGCTAAGACAAAAATCTCTGACCCAATACTTGATTTGCATTGAAACTTGGTTTGCATCGCGCTTCTTCCAAGATGTCATTTGTCAAAGTGACTGGCAATAAGTGAGGCTGAAACGCAATCTGTACCTCATAACAAAGTGCTTGCATCCGATCTTATGGATGAAGTCAGATTGGATCACATTGTACACAGCTATTGTGAATGGTTTTAAGTGCCTCATACCAAATAATTATTTAAAAAGTGGACATGAATTATGTAACGCTGCCTAGAAGCAGTAAATGCCAAAGAACAACACTGCCTTCTAAATAAGTTATTAAACATTCTTGATGTTGGAGCATTAGTTGATTATGTTCATCTTTCACTCTCCCACGAAGTAATTTGCAACAGCGTTAAGGAAAGACAGAAAATTTTGTAAGACCAGTGCAGAGTAACTATTGGTTTCAGTACTAAGACCCCTCAAAGGGGCTCTTTTCAGAGGGCAGTGACTGGAAGTTTACTTGAGAAAAAAAAAACCTAGCAAGCCAACAAAAAAAAAAAAGCAGTTGCTTTGGTGTATTTGGCCAAGCAAACTAGAAGTAGGAGTAGCTTCTCCAATCAGAGCTTTTAAAAGATGGGCCCATTAACAGCAATGAACAGCCTTTCTCCCTGCACCCACCTTTAAAAGAGAGTAGGGAAGAACAGGTTTTTGACAGAGAAAATGTTGCAGAACAGCCAAGTGCTGCAACCCTCAATGACCACGAACTAATGGGTACCTTGAATAAAACAATTTCCCCTTAATCTGAAAGTTCTTCTACTAGGAATAAAAGGCAGCTAACATCAGCCTACTGGAATGTTCTCCGTAAGTTTAACGAGTCTGACATTGCTTATAACCTTACTGGAGACAGTATTTTTCACAAGGTTTATTTTCTTCCTACAACACAGTACGGAAAAGAACCTCGGAGGTTCTTTTCTCGTCTCCAACATGTACATATCGGAAAGCACAGCATTAAAATGTGAGCATCACGGTAGACCCTGAAATGCCCTTACAGATCTTCACAGTGGCCAAAAGTTCTCTTCGCTGCTAGGCTGTGCACAGAAATGACTGAAATGCTCAGTTCCCCAACTGCCCATACTTATGTTTTGGACCTGGAACTTTTGAATTGCTCAAGATGCCACAATATTGTTTTTGTTCAGAAAAGTGACCCTTCTCTTCCAATTACTGCTCAAAACCAATGAAGCAACTAGTAACATTTTAATAGTTATGAATCCATGTTAAATCCGTTGCATTCTGACACCTATGAACTCTGGAGAAAAAATAACATCCTAGTCTGGCTGCTCTGAATTATTATTGTGTTGCACCAAGAACATTCTGATCTATTACAATACCCTCTGATAGAGATCCTATAATTTAAAATAAAATGAAAAAACCCCAAGCAGCTGAGATGGAGCTGTAACTTACTCATCCATCCCAGACCCCTTCCATGGAGGAGCCATCCTGCAGTGCTCTGCTGCTTCACTTAAAGATGACGTCACACTTCTTGAAGCTCACAATAAATTGTTTACTACAATATGCCAGCACAGTGTGCATCAATTTTCTTTCTAGACTACTCATAACTGGTTTAGGATGAAAATGAGTAGGGGAAACATCAGATAAACATTCCAGATTAACAGCTGTAGAGATTAGCATACACAGTCGAGCGAACTGTTCCATGGACGAGGACTAATTCTGCAGGGGCGGGACTGCAGATCCAGGGATGTTGCCAACACCAGAGGATGGAATCCAGTGCGTGGGATGCTTAAGAGTGCAGAAGAGATTTGGATGAACTAATTTAGGATGAGAAAATAATGAAAAGAATGCAGAAAACCAACCTCCATTTCTAGCCCAAAGCTACTAAAAAAGAAAAATCCCCAGATTATCTTTTCATTTCATATATCCAAATTATTTATTAATCCAGGCAGAGGGTAAAGTGAAACAAACCCATTAACTCTGGAAAAAAACCCTATTAATGCTGTCTGAAGCTGGGTAGTGGGTAAAGAGGAAGGATGTGCTTGTGGTTAAGAAGCTGAGATGCAGGTTCATCTGTAGGCTCTGCCACAGACTTCCTGTGCAGCACAGCATCTGCCACTCAGACCCGGCGGGAGGGGGAAGCACGCTTTGCACCAAAGACAGTCCTATCTTCAGTAAAAATCAACTTGCATGAAAAGCAATGTCTTTGTGGAAGATGCTAGAGCTGGCAAGCCGGTCGTGCAGGTGCCACGCACTACTTTAACCTTGTCTCTAATCTATTTTTAATAAACATGAGCGAGCAAAGCTGACAGAGCCACATTTCTTGCCTGCCATCGTAACACCCATGGGGTACTTCCAAGGACGTTTGGGGCAGTGAATCAGCTCTCTCCAAAAGGCAGACTCTTCACTGCCTCAGTGCAGGCTCCCACCATCCCCAATAATGCCTCTGAGGATTTTTCTCAGAGGTCATTTTTCTTCACCCAAAACGACTGTAGCTGGGAAGGCCTGGCAAGTGCAGAACTGCAGAAATTAAAAACCAGTACCAAGGCATGTGAACAAAAAGGAAGAAGAAATAAAAGCGGTGGGTTCTATATAACAAACTGAACCTAAAAAACCCAAACAAACCCAAACCAAACACTACATGCCAGCAGTTGCCCTCACCACATGATTTGTATGATGCCTCCCAGCCTATTCTCTTCCCTCTTTCCAGGTGTTAGCAGACAAAACTTTATTTTGGTGTGCTAGCCAATATAATTCTCTTTAAAGCTCAATAGCCCTAGGATACTGTTCCAGTCCCAAATATTCCTAATGACAGCCAGCACTAGCAGCAATTCTAGTAGTACTTTAACTAAAATGAATGTCTTAAAATTGATTTGTGAATTCAGGAATTAAAACCTATGAAATATGCGACTAGGAGGAGCTCTTGTAGTTATTTAAAATCCATAATATATGTGTTCATATTGAAAAATCCTAACAGGTACATTTTTTTCTTACACACCAAAACAAATAGTAACAAAGAAAACCACATTGTGGCAGTTTAAAACACTATGTGAATGAAAAAAATTGAGACTTTGCTTTAATGAAATAATTGATATGGTTAATTTTTCATGAAGTCTCAAATATTTCCAATGAAGCAAAATCCTTGTTGGAAAAAGATTCTCCCAGAATGTAATTCATTATAATGAACATACTACTATCATTAAAGAACTAAATATTTTAAGAGCTGCACAGGAGATGAACATCTAACTACTTCCACTAAATTAATAATAGATTTTCTTTCTGAACCATCTCCATAATTTTTAATCCCCTACTTAATGCAATAAAGGCACAATAGATTTTAAAAATATGAAGTATTTATTTATTAAGAAAACCCATGTTATTTGCACACTTCAGGTTTGCATTCCGAAGTTTGCCATGGTCACAGAGAATTTTAGTGGCAGGAAGATTTCACTGTATTTAAAAAGGCTGAAAAGCAATAAAGTATCATTTGACTAAGATGACAGAATGTGTAAACCCTGACTGAAAAAACTGAAATTGTGGTGAAACAGTCCACTGACACTGATTTGGAAAAAACACAAAATTCTTGTAAGATAAGAATCAGGTGAAATTTTATTTCTAAATGAACATGGAACTAGTTTTTGGAGATTCCTTAACAAATCTCAATTCAGCATCCTATCCTAAGATTAGCAATTTTCATTTTTCTAAAGGGATTTTTGCGTGTCATGACCAAAAATAATGCTCATGGCTAACATTAATGCTGACATTTTAGAAGTAGCTCGCACAAACAGCTGTAGGACAGTTAGGTTTCAAAATAAATCTTGGACTGAAAAAGGAAAAAGACTGTCTTAACAATCTGGCAGCAATTTCTCACCTAACAAAGGCAAAGATTAGGTTGTAGGAGAGGTTGCGTAGCAGTCTTATTGTTTGGAAGGAGCCATGAGTCACGTTATTCACACAGCTAATCAGGGCAAAATTGTGCTTACAATTTATAACTTTTGAAAATGGTATAAAACATCTGTGAAGAGTGAAGTTCCACAGCCTGGGCTTCTTTTAACAGCAAAGGACTCACATGTACTTTAAAAAAAAAAAAAAAAAAAAAGTAGGTTAGACTAACTTGAGACTGACTATGCTCAGCAGCATATATAGAAGAGAGTATTTTTGAAAAAAGGATATTACACCAAATATTGTTTGCAATAATTTGGCAAAAGTGGTTTTGAACTGAATCAAAAATCTGGAATCACTACATTTACATGACGGAAGAATAACTAGAGGTCTCTTTGGAAGTCTGACGATCACAGCTTCTTCCCTCCAGTAGTTATGGGAGCTAGGTCCAAACTTCTGTTGTACAATTTGCCTTGTCCTAGACAGGGGTTTCTAACCAAACGAGGGTCTGCAGCTCCACTTGCCATCACAGGACTGTAAATGGCACTGGAAATAGAGCTGTAACCCCAAAATGGTGTTTGAGAGGGAACACCGGAACTGTTTTAGCCAGTGTAAGTCATTTTTATAGAACAACAAAAGCTGCAGGACCTTGTAGTTGGATTAGGAATTTGAGCACGTACCAAAATAGTAACTATGCGCCTTTTCAATGCTAAGGGAAATGCATCCAGAATTATCCCTAGGGTTAATGTCTTCCTGCGGTAAAATGAACATGCAACATATAAAATGCAAGACAAAGTTCCCCCCCCCCTTTTTTTTTTAACATATGGAAAACAGACAAAAAACCCCACCCAAACAAAGAAAAGGCAAACTAGTGATTTGTTCTGAAAAACAACAATGTGGTTGGTTGAAGGCTAAATACTGAAATAGGAATCTGAACTCTGAATGTCTATTCTTGCACTGTGATGTTCTGGAAGTTGTCATCTCTTTACATACAGCCTTGGGATTCATTTCACAGAAAAACTGAAGACATGACTGACATGTCTGTTGTACAAGACTGGCATAGGAAGGAGACTGAAATCACTAAAAGAAGTTAAAAATGTTCTGAAATAAGAATTTTAAAATGGCAGGAAAAAATGGTTCAGATTTTAGGATGATCTACCCTGAAGTTTTACCATCTGACATCAAAAGAAAAAATTTGCGAATAAGCAATCTTGTTGCTATGCCCCTGTACTAAAATCCTTTCTTTAGCTATAATTGTCCTATCAGAAATCAATTAATTACTATATGTTGTAATACATAATGTAGAATGTAATGCCAAGAAGTGATTTGTTACATCTGGCAGCATCTTCCAATCTATTTATCAGAGCTACGTATTTTGCATGGTATTTAACTAAGATGCAAAATAGCTGTCAACTATAGCAATTTTTTTTACCCCAAAGGAACTTGGATAGAAAATCCTCTGTTCAAACGTATTTCCGTGATTTTTTTGCATTTATGCTTAGTTATGAAACAACACATACCACACAATTGGCAATGCAACCAGTTTTAGATTAATTTAAAACCATAATAAACTATGAAATTGCTCAAGAAAGATGAAATAAGGTGGGCTTCAAGTTCAGTTAGGTTTTATTTTTCTTCTTCTAATTGTCTTCTAGGTTGCTCACTCACAAACAACATGCTAAGTTCTTCGTAAGTGCAAGTACACGCAGCTGTAACTGCCAATTTGATGTGGTACTGTAAAGTGTAATTGTGAGCAGGTAGACCAGCAAGGGAGTTATGCATTATTCTGGTTTCACTTAAGAGGGCAAAATCGGCCAAGGAATGAATAGAAAATACCCACCATTAAAGTAATAAAATTTAAAAACTAAAGAGAACTAAAAATTCTATAAAGAGAAAATAAAGATTCTAAAAAAAAGAAAAAAAAGAAGAAAAAAGAGCAGCTGTCAGAATTTGACAACTGTTGAAACACTATGTTCCTTTTAAATTCAATACATCTGTAAGTGTATGTTACGATACTTGTTTCCAAGAAAGTGATGCTTTTACTATTAAAAATATCACTTATAATACACAATTCCTCTCATTTGCATTAAGGTGGAATCTGAGGGATGGAGCTTGTCTCTGCACTGATTATCACGAAATATTGAAATGACAGTTTCAGAGCTTCTCATCAGTATGTTAGGATATTAAACAGCTGAAGACAGTCAAACAGGAGATAAACTGAAAATACGACAGAAAAGTAAAATTCTCAAAGTAATTCCAGCCAGCTTTTCTTCCTAAACCTGATTTTAAAAAACATGTTTGAATACCATTTTACACTACTAAAGTAGAAAAAAAATACATTTTTTCCCCTGATTTCTTATTTTACAGCCCATTAAATCTTTCTTCATAATTGCCTTTTCTTTATTAAATAAGTAAATAACAAAGGAGTAGCTCAATAGGAAAAAGGTTCAAGAACATAATTTCAGCCAAGTTTGATATTTCAAAGTAATTGATCTAAAATTTGCAGTCAGCATTAGAATGTGACTGAAAGAATTGCTCTTCAGTTTTCTGACTTCTACAGCTTTAAAGAAAGCTAACATACTGTGCTTGATATTCTCCAAACCATTTGATTACTTGAATATTGGCGTTTGAAATTAAATATGAATTACATAAAAGACCATTTGAAAACTACAGCATTGCCAGACATTTTAACACCAAAAGCTTCCTGTATTTTATTACTTTTCTGTTTTTCAGATGTGAATAGCAGCGGATACCTTTATAATAAGTAATTAAATAATGCTGCCATTAATTGGAATTCTATTATTATTAATGTCATTTCAGGGTGATATTAATAAATTGATGATTTAACATACCTCAAGCTAAAAATCAGCTAGTAAGTTAATACACCAGCTGAGTATTTGAGATCGTCTGGTTTTGTTTAATCATTCAGAGCGATTTCTTCTAATACAGGAGATGCTAAAACCTCTTCAGAGCACTCGCTCAAATACCTTTTTTTTCCAAGCTAAAATTTTCCAGACATTTTGACATCTTTAAAGATTGGCTTGAGATTCCCACAGAAGTCAATAAACAAGAAGTTTGAAATAGGGACATCTACTTAAGAGAAAACTGAATTGAAAAACCGTGTTACAGGGCCCTCACTTGGCAGTTACGACTAATGGACCATTTACATACTCGTGTCCTCCGCTCAGTCCTCAAGGCCCTGAAATCAGTGCCACACACATGCACAGATTCATCTCACCATAGCAGCTGTTTAGTACTGCTCAGAGTGTCAAGAGCAAACTTTCTTTGTCCATTCGTATAAATACACAACTCCCTTTTTATTTAAGCTTAAAAACTGTGCGTTAGAAACGCTTAAGTAGTTTAGATGAGTAAACCACTGCAGTTCTAGTGCCTACTGCAGGAGATTCAGATCACAGTGACGATGAATGCTCTGAACATCTACAGACACGTGGTAATGTATTCTTCTGCCCCTTTCAAATCAAACAGCAGACTCCAAAACTTAGACAAAAAGACATGCAGTAAGCAAAATATTATTTTTCCCTTGCTTGAAACCCTACAAGTCTTTCTTACTGTATTTGTAAAATGTTGTTCCCTCTGTGGACTTGAAGTCTATCCAATTAATTCCTTTTCTTAGAAATGTTTATTCTGAGTGTTAGGCTTGTGGCTTCCCTGCTGCGCTGCATGCATTGCTGTTTGAGGGGAACGATGAGCAACAGAAGGCTGTTCGAACAGCCTCAGACCGTCTTTTTGCAGCACCAATAAGCTTAGTGTAGTTCTGTCTCCAAGAAATCAAATTCCTTTGAAAAGAAAATAATGTCTGAGATTTAAAATAGTAGAAGGATAATTTGGGGGAGCAGGTTAAAGGGGTTTTGGTTTTTTTTTTTTTTTTTTTTTTACATTTCTTTCATAGAAGAGCTCAAAATGAAAGGGGAGATTCTAGATGTGTTCTAGTTGATAGGAATTTTTGGCACTGGCCCGACAGCTACTGCATGCCCCTTACTCTTCAGCGCACTTGTGTGATCTGTAGAAGACTCAAAGGCAGGCATGGTACAACTAATGCTTAGGGGAAAAACAAATGATCTAAATGGAATTTGGGGACAACACAAAATGAAGTCTTTTAAGTGAACTGCTGAATGATCTTATGCTAATTCAGAAGGAATGTGTTTGAAAAAATTAAGAAAACAAGTGTCATGGGTTCCTAGACTTCGCCCAAATCTGGCAATCTAAGAAGTCATAGATGATGGAGACTGTTCCACCTTCAATTCTCTGTAGGATCTCTAGACAAACCTCTACTAAAGCACCTTCAGACTATTTCACAGAAATCTGAGAGAAATGTTGATTTTGAGAACATTAAATTTTCCAAATGAACAGAAGTAGGAGATGGAGAAAAACAAAGTGATCAAATTCCTGTTAGAGGAAAGTTTCAGCCTAGAATTTGAGGGAAACTGTCTCTCATTATAGCTTCATGTACATCTAAGACTGTCAATTGTTTGCTCACTTGTATGAGCTTTACATACCCAAAGAATCTCACAATTCAGTTTGTTTCATCTTTACATTCACTTTAGAAGTGGTGCCAATATCACATCATTCCATTAACTGACATGGAGTATCCATAAATCTCAGTATTAAAGAGCAAGAGAAAGAAGATGAAGCAGCAGGAGAGAAGAGAAGAAAGTCCTGATGTTTTCCTACCACAGGGCAGGCCCTGAAGAAGAAGAAAGGAAAAGGAGGAGGTAGAGGATTGGCTCACTTACCTCTGAAATCTCAACACCATTGCAAACCAATATTCAAAGGTCTGCAGAAAATAGAGGAAAGATAAAGGAGGGAATAAGGTAGAACTCAAGAGGGGAGTATATGACAGAAAATAAAGAAAAGGGACAGAACAGCACTGGTTATGTTTGTTTGTCCTGAGACTAGCTAGCAGTTAGACAACTGAAAAAGAAAGAGAAATGCACCATACCTTTTCTTTGTCACTGGCTTCTCGAGCCACAGTAGAGCCCTGAAACAGAAAAAATGGATCTAAAAATGTGCATATGTCAGAAACTAATTTGAAAATGTTACGATAACAGGTCAAAAAGCGGATGAACTGAATCCTTCTGAGCTTGAGAGCTGTTTCAAAGAAAGGTGATACAGTAGGTAGAATGCCCAGGGCTGCTGAACTGCTGCAATCACTTGAAGATGATGTATCATGAAAGAAGAAAGATGAATTAAATCCTGAAATGCTCTACACCTATTGTCCTCCTCTCCCTCACGTCTCATCCTCATATTGAGACTATCATCCTGGAAGTTGAGTTTGCTTGGCAGACTTCTCATCTTTTTGTGCCAAGGTAGCTGTACAGTTATGGAACAGCCTATTCTATATGACTATTTGAACATATGTCATACACATTCGAAAAGGATGCACACAATATAAACACATAAAAATATTCAAAAAGATCACAGAGTACAAACAAGAACAAAGCACCTCACAGCAACATGAAGTCAAAAGAAGAGATGAAACCAACTGTGGATTCATAAGATTTACAGTGCTTGCCAAAGACATTTTGGATATTTAATTTATAGTTTTAAAGTTTTTTTTTTTTTTGCTTAAAACTAGTAGGCAATATGGTGCTTTCTGAATAAGCTGGAGTTGACAAAAAAATGTCTGTATATATTTCCTTGCAAATTTCTTGGAGCAGGACCACACCTTTAAGTACCCAGCATTTGCTTATCACATAATAGCACTACAAGAAGTAACTATAAACATGATAATTGGACATTGAAAGATGGGCAAATTAGCTCTATTTTTTGTTGGAAGGTGTGCATTTTGTAATAAGTACTGGAGTGGAGTCATACTAGTTTAAAGAATGTGAGGATTCACAACCACATCTTTTTACACCATGTTTTATTCTGTTTGCAGAGAGAAACTTAGAAAGAATGGAGAGAAAAGGTAAATTGGACAGTACTTTGGCAGTTATTATGTATGGCCCAGCAAGCAGGGATTTAATTACACTATATTGTTAGATGATAATAAAGCCTGGTAAAACCCTAACATTTTAGTTTACTGATGATACACCTTTTATGCTGTATTCTGTGCTCCAACAGACTGTTCGGCCTGAAAAAAAGATCAGCTGAAAACCAAACTGGAGGGAAAAAATTGGATTTACAACAGTAAAATTAGGGACATGGCTATATTTTACACTGAAGCCATTTTAATAAAATGGCTCAGTGACCAGGAAAATACCTTTAAAATCCTATGCTACTCTGTGGTCTCTTTTTCTTAGTACCTATATAGGTAGAGACTTGAGCTACAAGTGAACTCTAAGCTGGTATCAAAAATACTCATATAAAAAAGGTCTCTGAACCTACAACTGCAGATGATTGTAGCAATGAAAAAAATCAAGAAAAAGTGATTTATAATATATGCAGTGTCACTATAAATCTGCTCAGTGAAGGGGTTTGTTTTCAAGAATAATGAGATTGATGTTAAATTTAAGTTGCAAGAGAAGTTTATCTTTAAAGCAATTCTGTCCAGCTGGACAAACTGAATAGAGCACAGAAGCATTCACAGAGGTAAACAATAGCAAGAGCTGTTGACACCAATGCTAAGAATGTACTGCATATCATTTGTTTTTCTGTTATGCTTTTGTCCCTTTTTTTAATGCACCTGGACATTACGATGCCCTAACACACATACAGTTCTCTCAAATTAAAAAATATCTTTATTTGGTAAGCTCTGCTGCCAATAACACTAAATACCAAAAAGTCAGTTGTTGACAATCTGGAAATCAGTTCTTATAAACCACATTAAGTCAACTATCTAAACACCTGCTAAGTAGATACTTCACAGTAGGAAAGGATGGTGCAGTACATGGCATTACAAATCTCTTAATATACAATGCTAAATAAACACCTTAAAACAAATTTGCAGATGCACTTAGTGGTTCAACACATAGAAATTGAATGTGTTAGGAAGAAATAGGTTTCTATGAGGAGACTTTATGGAGGAAATTAAAATACAATCCCTTTGGTAGATAGGCTAAGACTGTATTTGGGGAATTCATTGTAAGCACTGTATATTAACCATTGACAAAGTTACAATGAGCAGATAAACCTTCTGAAACAAAACTAAAACACACCTTATAGAATCATAGAATGGTTTGGGTTGGAAGGGACGTTAAATATCATCTAGTTCCAACCCCCCTGCCATGGGCAGGGACACCCTCCACTAGACCAGGTTGCTCAAAGCATAAGAAATAGCCTTTTTTAAAAAAAAAAAAAAATCTGTTGCTTTAATCATAAAAAGGCTATTTTTTTATAAGAACCTTCTCTTTTTTACTTGAATTATTTTTAAAATACAGAATGAACTACGAAGCATTTGTCACAGTGATGAACTTTATTAGTAGCATTTTATTGGTTTAAGTCACAATGATATTTATTTATTTATAAAAGCCCTCTGCAGAATCAGATGTTGCTTTCCATAATGTTGGTAAAAACCTATAGGAAGTGGAATTATTATTGTACTTGGTTAAAGGTAAAACTCTTCGCACATTAGTTACATTTAACAAGCACACCTGGTTAAATTGCTCAGTTTAAAAACACACAATATAAACAAATTTGTACATTTTGTATAAAATCATCCTTCAGTTTTGCTAAACCTAGATGCAGAAGTAAACAAGTTAATGCTGGCTCTTACATAACACAAATTTAAATTAATTAGAATTCTGAGCAATAGTCAAGCATCAGGATAATCTAACATTTATAATAAAGACTTTCAGCTACTTCATGAGTTATTTCATCAGCAGTTGTTCCTCACCTTTAAATCATATTTTCTATAAACAGATAAACGATGGCTGAAGACATTTCTTGTAACAATCATATATACTTCAACTCCATCAACAGTAAGCCGGTACATGCCCAAAAACTGGGGAAGAAGTGTATTCCCATGACATTCCACAATAAACTGCAGAAGCAAAAGAAAAAACAGAAATGAGGATGAATACGTGTTATAAATATATATTTTTACATTTTTAAAGATAAAGCACCCAGAAACACCACATTTATTTGCTGAATATACATTTACGTAAACCTTCCAAAAATCATGCTAAAACAAACCCCTTCCATCAGGAGGTTATCCTGCTTTTAGGCCAGTGTTTAAAAAAAATTAAAATCTTGAACTGCTTAACTTGTAACTTAACTTTTATAGACAATCTCATAGAAAGAACAGGCTCCATTTGACAGTCATTTCCACTTTTATGGTCCAAAAAGCACACCTAACGCAGATAACTGATATCAGAAACCAAACATTTTTTTTCAAACATCATATTGCTGTATTTTGTACTCCATTGTCCTAGGCTGTATACAATTTGTATGTTTCTCTGCTCTCAATATTTGTTTTTTTTATGATAAACATCTATGGTGCTGTCACCAGCAAGGGATATTATTTAGTATCACCAGCTTCCTGCTAGTTCCCACGTGACGGCTGCATTTCAGGGTCAATAGAGTTGAACAGTGAAGTGCAAGATCCATGTATTTTTTATTTACAAATCATTATATTTCTTTAAGGTGACCATATTCCATTACAAATGGGCGATTAACTTGTAAAAATTTGCCAACTGCACTTGAAAACTGACTTATTTTTTTAAAATCACATGCCTTACAACTAGTAGTTTGAAGTCCTATTGGAAAGGCTACTGGAGGAAGCAGAAAAAGTACAGGCTACATTGCCGAGAACTATTGAAGAATTAATATTTAACCCCAGAATAAAAACGCCCATGTTGTATTAATCCTAAAGCCAACTCAAACAGATCCAGTCATTTTGTGGAACCAAGGAAAAGTTAAGCCACAATGATGCAAACCAGAAAAGGACTCACCAGCTTTCCTCCTTCTTTTATTATGAAGTCTCAAACAGAAGAACTTGGAGAAAATTTAAAAATTCAAGCCCCAAATAGGAAACATGAAAACTAAGCAACAGTCAGCTTTTTAAGCAGATCAGCTTTTAAATATTCGTTAAATACTGAAGCTGCTGTTTCTTTTGTGCCAGATGACCTGGTTATTAGAAACACATTATTCTAAAATACACAAGACTTTAGTACAAGTTAACTGAATAAACAATTTGAATTATTTAACAAAGGTAGTTAGCATTTGGTAACAAACATAACAAATCTCTTGGAACCCCAGATATTTTGCAATTTTGAGTTCCTCTGTTAGTTTTAAGGAGTTTGTCTCACTAACTTAATACTGGAATCTGCACATATCACGTACAGTCTTCCCTTTTTTAAATGGCAAAACAGAAACAGAAAGATTCAAGAGTCCTGAAAACAATCCTGTCCAGCAAGAAAGAAAGAGAATGAACAAGAAAGATGGAAATTGTTGACTGTGAACTGAACATAATTTTGACTATCAGCTCTGACTCATATCTTGCTGGCACGGTTTGGGCTGTAAAACTCCTTTCCCTCTGCCCCATCGCTTGTAAGCCCGGGAGGTTACAAGCCCTGAGGCAGAGAACATGCAGTCACACTGCAGTTGTGACACTTCACAGTGCAGCATTTTTAAGCTAAAACTGCTTATGAATGGGCAACACATCTTAAGCCACTGCAGAGGCTCAGTGACAAAATTAGAACCTTAGGAAGGAAATAACGTTTGTATGCTCCAAAACACAAAGCAGCTTGACAGTGTAAGGCCACAAAAGCGATGTCAGTCCTGAGCAGTGCATGAAGATTGATCATTTTTCATCTGACAAGCACTTCTGGTTTTAACAGATGCAGAAGTTGTAAGATAGAGCTCTTGAACTGAAGGACTTTCAATCACAGGGCTGTTATCAACCTCACAGAGAAGTTATAATGCGTTACAGGATAGGTAGCTCATTCTGACTATCAGTCATTTCTCTTAAAGATCTGATCATAAAGTTAAATTAGAACTATTAATGCTGGGGTTACAGAAAACTTGTTTAAAATACTACTCCCTATTATCCAAACTAAATTTCTCTTGTCATAAACATCAAGTACTTGGCATATACCCTAAAGGTAAATACTTCTCTAATGCTTTAGAAGGCAGGAAGGGTTGTTCTCACAAAAAACCATTTACTGAGTGATTCCTTCTTTAAGTGAGGTGATTAGTTTCTGCCATGATGACAAAAAAAAAAAAAAAAAAAAATCTAGCTTCCAAGAAGAGTTTAGCACCACAGAAATTCAGGCCACTCAACTGTTAAATGGATTCATGGGTTCCTAATCTTTTGGCTCTTAACTAGGGAACCTGAATTCCTGTGCAGTAAAAGAAATACTATTGTTCCAGTTTTCCATATGGGGCTCAGACAAAGTTTTATCTGAAACCAGTTGGTGCTATGTGAAGGAATGGCACCTAAGCATCTCAAGCACCAGACTAAAAACTCCATGCCTTTCCCCTTAGCTGCTAAGGCACAGTCTTGACACTTAAACCACCTCCCCAATCCCATCTATTGCCAACTCTCCAACTTTAACCTCTGGGGCCTGACTGTCCCCATCTGTAAAACAGCAATGTCATTAACACAGAACATGTCCATCATACCCACTGTAATAACATCAAATAAATCCTTTGGTTAGCAGTATACAACCCCTTCCCAAACTGTTCTGTATCACATGACAAGGCAGAAAAGGCAATTAATGTGAGTTGCTTAAGTCCTGTTTGTAAGTTAGAGTCAGCCATTTGCCAACACTGTTGTTTCATTTTCATATTTTGCAAGCAAGTCTTCTGAAAGAGCAGTGTCACCAGCATGCAACACAGGACGTGAAGGTCTCTGCTAGTATTGCTCTTCACTTGATAAAAAGGGACGTGGCCATGTTTTTGCAGACTTCTAAGAGACCTCAAAAGCAGACCATGTGCCGCAACAGTTGTTTCCTACTCAGTGCTGACTGTGGACACCCATGCCATTGCAATTTAAAGAAAAGCCCCTAAAATGATTTCAGTGTTTCCCATGACAGCTTTTTTAATCCTGAGGAGGAGACAAAGGAAAGAGGGAGGAATGCCACTTGCTTTCATCGTCTACAAGGTTGGTCTAGAACTTCCTACCTTTGAAACTATCAATCCCCCATATCTGCATCACAGAGGAGGCAAAACGTGTCATCTGTTTGGGTGGGAGCCCAGCAGGACTTGCACTGGTGACTGTGGTTGGCAGATTTTCAATTTGTCCATCTTGATATAAATGAAGTAGCAATTTAGTCACCTCAAGGTGTTTTTTTTAGGAATGATTTCCTGAAGTTTCCCACTCACAGCTGGAATAAAAGTGAGCCTAGAAAATAAGCCGGTACATGCTTAACAGGACTGCTATATTTCAGTGAAAGAAAAGACCTTCACTCCTCTATGTTAACTCTTTCTAAAATGAACAATAAAACAATTCTATCAAGCAGCCTTGCTAAATAAAACTATGTTTAGCTAATACATTTACAAGTCCTTATATGCAGTAACAAAAATCCATATTTTAAAAAAGAGTGTTACAATAAACACCCCATCATTTTTTGTTAATTCAGACAATTTTCATGTTTCTGCACAGCATGAGGACAATACTACCGTTAACAAAATAAAGTATCATCAACATGTGGACCCGTTTTATCAGCTGTGCGGCATAGTTTTCAAACACATAATTTTCTGAGCTCTCTTGAACCCCACACTTAAAGCGGAAAATTAGCAAGAAATTCCTTATAACCCTATAGTCTAAATAATTTTTTGTATAAATACAGCTTCAAGATTCCTTAAGAAGAACAGAACTTTTCTTATCTTATTTTACATGAAAAATAAGATTCTTAGCTTCTTGCTTCCCCACGGTAATGCTAGTAAGACATCAGGATGACTAACAGATAACACTGCATATAATTTATTGGCAAGTTAGCTGTGCCATTTTTGTCTCTTTTTGAAAAAACACAGTGTAAAATTCCCTGTTCTGCTATTTCTCCTCCTCCCTTTGACAATAACCTGTTGAATGATGCGGTATCAGTGAAGGCTAAATCCTGAATTATGTGTGTCTTGGTTCTACATGAAAACTCAATATTCCTATTGCTCAAAAGTAACCCTATTTCACAAGGATTAATTCAGAAATACACAACATACTTATTCTCTATTGCCTTCTTATATATTATTTTCATGATTTCCTACATCATGATTACAGCAAACATACTTGAATTATCAATTGTTTATGTGACAAGTCTATACATTCATCAGGAGACATTCATTAAAGAAACTGAGTGACAAGCCATATAATTGTTTTAAAACATTCTGGACATTGGGAAGAACAAGAAGATAATACTCCTTTTCTGGAGTCTACTTTCTCTTTCAAATCCTCTTGTCTGCAATCACAAATATCTTCCACCGATGTGTTGTGTGCACATGCATTGACATGTGGAATCACTCCCCGAAAGGGAGGTTGAGAAGTTGTCCAGAGTTATGTCACGCTTCAGAATATTGCAATTATTGCCATTCTTGTGAGGCCTAATAATTTCACAGAAAATTATCCATTGGGTACTTGTGTGACACATGGAAAAAATTAATTAGCTGAACTACAGCACACAACAGAAAGTTATAGATTTTCAAGGCATATAAAGCTGTTTTCTAATAAGTCATGTAAGAAGGTAATGTAATTTCAGGAAGCGTTCAAGAAATAGACAGGTTTTAAGATACAAGTCCTGCAATTCACAGCCTTACATTTCATGCTGTTTCAGACTTGGGCCAGTGATCAATTTTACCTCAAAGTGCAATGTATTCTAAACATCACCACACAGAATTATCTAGGCTGCAGATCACTACCAGGAACATTATACTTGGGGTACTGCTACCAATCAAATGAGTCACTGGGTGTGCTGATTTATTCTAAAAATGCTCTGCACAGCATCAATAGCTTGCATATATAAAATACAATAAATATATAGAAAACATCTGCTGGTGAAACTCAGGCCTCAGAGCCAGTGCAGCCAAGTCCATTCTGCCATTTTGTGCAGTTAGATATTTACCTATAAAATTTCACATCTTTCAGTGAAGTTTTCCAATGTGCTTTTCGGTAACAGTTCCAGCCCACGGCCCTTCTGCACAGGCTGAATTCCATCTAACACCCACACTAATGAGTTTCCCGTTTCCAGGGTCACCTTTCCTATAGGAAACAGCAGGCCCATGGATGCAGGTGAAAAGCCAGACTGTTTGGATGAGATTACGTATATTCTCATTTCTACTTTTTCTGCTTCTCCTGGTTTTTCATGTCAAAGCTCCTTTATAGGTCAGTTATCTTAGCAGGGCTAATGTGATAGCCACGTTATCCCGGCTAATGTGGGCCATGTTCTTCACAGCCTCTTGATTCACATGAAGAACTGGCTGAAGGGCTTTCCTTGGCTGTTTCTTCACAAACCTCCCGTAAATCTTCACCTCTTACTACACTAGGGGACACAGAGAGTCAGTGTCAGCATTACATAATATGTAGCTTTATTCATGTATATTTGCATTAAAGTAATAGTACATTTTATTTTGTTGCTTTGCCTTTTTACCTACCCTTTCCCTTCTTTTTGGGCTAAGTGCAGATATAACTCATGAAAAAATGGGAGTGGCGGAAGCAAGCCATTGATAACCCTTGCAAGTAACGATGTGGACGGAGGATGACAGAGCCTTATATATAGCTCTGCTTTAGCAACCTATTGGCTTGATGTCAGCCTACCTCCGTGCAAATCTCTAGACACCACTTTCTTTTCTGAGGTATTCTCCAGTCTACGTCGTCAGCACTTCTGTGAGAAAATTGCTTTTAGCCTACAGTAACCTTTTTCCATCTATTTACAATGTGAACATTTTATCCTACCTCATGCTCAATAACCTTGTCCTATTCCTTGATTCCTCTGCAGCCCTGAACCCTGCTCTTGGTGCAATTTCCGCTTCTTTCATCTTATTGTCTGTTTCTTTTTACTTTAATTTGCCTTCCTACTTCTTTCATATTTTTTTCCTTTCCAGAAGCTAAGGTCACTTTTATTCCCCCCGCTTTTGTTTTCTCCTTTATGCTGCCCTCTCCCCTTTTTAGCTCGTTCTATTCTTTCCTTTCTTCCCATTCAGTTCCTCATCACTCTGCTGTTTGCTGCCTCTGGTAAATGGGCAGTCTCTCTCTTTTACCACTGCTCCTGCTGGTTGCCAGGGAGACAAACAGGCAGTGCAATAGGTGTCAGTTCTGCATACAGTCACCTGTGTAGAGAACAGAATGTGCACTCAACAGGGACAGCCACCCATAGAAAACCTAAAGGGTACCTACACTCAGGAGTAGTTTTATACTGGAAGAATCGTATGTTAACAATTCCCTCTTGTTCACCTGCTTTGAGATGGCTTCTCAATTTCATGGCTTTACTGAAGTCACTTAGGTGTCAGCACTGAGGAATAGTAAACCCCTTTTGAATTCCATCTTAATGAAAAAAAGAAAAAAAAAAAAAAAGGTGTCCAAAAGTTGGTGGCTTTTTTTCTGAGACACTCAAGTTGCTTTCATTTTATTTTAAAAATTTTCTATCCTGCCCATCATCTATTCTCAATGAGCACAGGATTCCACTTTCACATCTATTTACACCAATTTAATCTTTTAAAGCAAGATTAGCTCACTAGGAAGGACAGAGTCTTGATTCAGACGTTTCAGAAACTAGAACATCTGCCTACAGAATTTTACTCAACTGTCTCTGATTTCTGCCCTTGAAAATCATATTTGCTGTTTATAAAATATCTACATTAGTATATTCTGTATTTGACATAAATCACTCAATAAGCTTTTTGTACAAGAAAATACATCCAAAAAGCATATAAACATAGCTTGAGTATATGCTGAAATAAAGTTTTCCTTTAGGAGGAAGCAGGGTATTACCAGTTCCTTACACATAGGGTGAAATCCTGGCAACGCACTTATCACAGATGACTTTGCTGAGCTCTCCTTTAACAATGCCAAAGGGAGCAGTAGGTTTAACTCCAGGTTTCTGGTCCATGCTCTTGGGGTCAGGAGCATAGTTTTAAAACGAAACAGCACTAGACTTGAAGGTATTTCAAATGAATACTTGATTTTGTCCTCAAATACTATATAAGTATTTAGCATGACGATGCTTGATTAGCTTACACAATTTTTAATGCTCAAACTGCGTCTGAGAGTAAGGCCATACAGCAAAGACTTTTCTAATATTTTAAAGTCTGACCCATTTGAGCAGAACAATGGTTCTAGATTTGGCAAGTAAATGATGTTCAGCTGAAGTAATGCCTGAAAGAGTAGCAAGAAGAATTCTACTGACAGCACAACAATAATATAAGCAGCCCAAACCAACTGCAAATTATTACTAAAATGTGAGTAAAAAGCAGCATTTTACACTATGTATCAGAAAATATTTAGGTAGTTAAAATCTGGTTAGCATGGAAATTAACAAGATAAGAACCAAACATTTCATATAAGTTTGTATTTACCATAACACTTAAACCTAGCTGGTTCATACTCCTGGCCATTTTGTCTTTAAATGTAACTAGAAAGCTGGTCCATGCACAACAGACTCTATATTCTAGTCATAAATAACAAAGTGCTTTGCAACTCTAAACATGGAGGAAGACATTATTCCCCTCCTATTTGTGTGGAAGTGGTGGGCTTAGTGTTTTGTGCTTTTTAAAAAACTTTGCAAGAGAAAATAATCTCTAGTGTTCCTACTCAGTACTAAAAGCGTCAGACTCATCTGATGAGTTGACAGAAAGCGTCAGTGTTTAGACTGAAGCATTCACCATCTGTCTGAGGTTGTAGGCCTGACTGCCACTAAAAAGAAACGCCAAAGGCATCACATCAGACGGGGTAAACGAATGAATGCAACTCAATTTTGGATAGCAACTACAATTTACAATTTTCAGGGCTATTATTTACAATTCAACAATTTTAATTTGGAATCACTATATATACTTATAGGCTGTTTCTATAGTAACTTCTCCTGACACTCCTTCAAGCCTGGTTCACTTTTAGTTAAATACACATTTCTAGTATGTAACCTTAGGCTTGGAGTTTTATCTTTTATTCTTGAATTTTTAAAACATTTTAAATAGTAGTAATAATACTGTAAATTGGGATGCATCTAACTTGGTTACTTTTGAAAAATGCCACATGATATTGCACTAGAACTCTACCCAGAAAGGAGAATGCTAGTAACTCAGCCAAGCTAACATTTACTAGCCTTTATGTTTCCTGAAAATAACTATTTCACTTAAATTGGACAGTCATGTCTATTTTAACTTTGGTTAATTAAAACCCAGGCAATCTAGGATTTGGTATTTTAGACATATCAGTGTTTACAGGCTATGCAGAATTCCTGCTCCTTTTGTAAATACCTGAGTATACAGACTGTAACTATAACCTCAGTTCCTCAGAGCTCCAAAGAACAGACGAGCTATTGCACCGAGAGAGAGAGAGAGAGAGAGAGAGAGGAAGGATGGAAAGAACTGGAAGGGTTTGTGAACTATACATCCCTATGACCTCCAGTTACTGATAAAATAATCTTTACTTCCCAGTGGCAGTCTACATGTCTCTTTCCAACCCTTTGGCGATGTTATAAAAAATCCTGGAATTGAATTTTGGAGGTGTTCAAGGGAAAACCATCCAGCTGCACTTCTCTGCTGATCACACTAACTCCCAGATTCCTCACTGGTAGCTTCACAGTTCAAAAATGTGCAAGGAGAAGACAGCTATTTTGCGAGTGCTAGGGATGAAGACTACTGGTGAACGAAGAACATATCCAGACTCTCACACTTCTGACCTGACATGGTCCCCTCTCCAGTATTCTTCGTTTAAAGACAGCTATCCTCTTCTATTTATGGTTAAGCAAATCTGTGTGGGATGACTTGACCAAGAGAGTTATTTAAAACCTTCCCATCAGGACAGTGGGTTCTCTAGGCTTTGTCCAGCAGGCGAAGATAAGCTTCACTTGCTTTAAAAATATCTAGAGAAGCGGGAGGACGAGCTGCTGTACCTAATGATTCCAAGCATTTAATTTCCAGGAGCAACACACAGGACACAGTATCAGCCATCACCAGAGTTGGTAGGATTTAATTTAGATTTTCTTTAAATAATTTGAACAATTTTGTTCTTTTAACAGCACATTACTGAAGATACTGAAATTTATTTAATTAAAAAGTCTAATTATTACAACTGTTTTTGTACTCGAGTTATTCAACATTTACCACACTTTGTAAAGTGCTCTCAAGTTCTGAGACAAAAGGAAGCACAAGTCATATCTTTATGAATCTTTTGGAGGCACCAAAGAAAGCTTTCAGACTCAAACTATTTAAGATACTGAAGCAATAATGCTTAAGTTATTACTGAGTAAGTGCATGCTTCCATTCTCAAATGGATGTTTTTCCAGTATAAAGTGAAATCAGATAACTTTTGGATCATTATTCCTTGTAACCTACTCTACTATGAACCCTGATGTTTGAAGGCATTAAAACCAAAAAGATCCCAAATGATTAAGTTCATTCATGTTAGCACTGTCTTCACTGACACTGTTGAAAGGAGATGACTGTTTCGGAAAGCAGTATGGCTTTTCAGTTGGATTAAGTGTCAAAATCTGGATCATTAATAGCGTAGCTTCTAATGCCAAATTATACAATGGACTAAAACTTTAATTGCACTCTTTTCAAAATCCTTTCAGATCAAAGTTAAAATTGTAAGTTTGAAAACTCTAATAAATAATAACCCTCAAAATTACAATTAGATAATAATTAAAATTTCTTTTTGGTAAAACTGTAATTAAAAGATGGTCGTGTGAACATTTCTGACAGTGACAATATTTATCTACATTAAAACAAACACATGGTGGTCCTACATTATATTTAAAGAGAAGAATAACATGCAGAGAGAGAAGAGAGTTTATATCTAATTCACTGAAGGCTTCCCAAGCTACTCAGATTGTCCTTCAACACAGGAAGAACAGAGGGAGGCAGCCAAGCAGCACCACGAAGACGGCTGGCAGTATCTTGAGTTCTAAGCATCCCTGAAATTACGCTTTTGCCTCCTTTCCACCTCAAAAGATGGCTTTCAAACTGGCTTTACACAAGTATTAAAAAAAACAAACCACACCCCAGTGTTTAAAAAAAAAAAAAAAGAAAAAGAAAAAGCCCCAAGTTCTTTATATTCCCTCAGTGATGCTTCCAAACTGGAATCTGAGATTACTATTATATATTGGTTGAAACTGTCAGGAAATTACTACTAAACATTGCAAGACCAAAAAAATTAGCTGCCAAAACCAACAACAAAACCTTCCAATCCTTAATATCCTGAAGCTTTTACCTGAATCCCAACTCACAGAAGTGAGCAGGAAGATGGAAAGAAGAACACCCTCCCTCCTTTTGGGTATCATATTTTAGATTATTTTTAGAGGCTTTTCTGATTTCTGCAGCTTTACGGCTTATTCAAACATATCTGGGGCTAAGAAAATCAGCATATTTCCCAAGTTCTGCTACCCCCTGTACCATCTACACACATTGTACGCTGGCACAGTATGACAACTGTCGAGGCTGATTTGATGGATCTCCAGTGTTCACTTTTGACATTAATGTTGTTTATAGAAATCTGCATTGGCAAAACCTGTTTGTTTATTAGCAGGAATTTTACATGAATTATACTCAATTTTTTCATTTCTCATACAATCCAACTTTCATCGTTTGAAATCTGTTGTTAGTGAAACAACAGTGATCAGACCAGGAAGAGAGAGGGCACCTGCACCGTTCATATACATATACACGGGTATCTCCAAGCTAGTCCAGAATAAAGTAGCTTCAAGCCTGGGACTAGCTGCAAGAAAGAACATCTTCCTAGTAAGGCCAAGGAGCTTATGGCTTCCAAGTTAGTGTCTCTGTCATGTGCACATACTAATTTCACTTAAAGCTAGCTTACATATTTAGGAGAGTGCTGCCTTGTGAACTGCAGACATACAATCAATTGCTCATGCGAAAGGAAAAAAGTCTGAAGTGACTCTTTCCATAATTATTCATTTAAAACTTCTGACACACTAAAAAAGATTGGCATTATAATATTTAGGTAGAGATCCCAAACCCTGATAATAAGTAGCATATTACCTGATGGTATTTCTTCAGTATGTTGTGCATTTCTGCTACATCTTCACTTGTTATAGATTTGATGACGTATCTTTTGTCATAAGATGTATGAAAGCGGGCACCACTGCGTGCTTGGGAATCATTGGCAAGGGGTGCACTTCTTGTCAGTGAATTCTGTCAGTTGATTTAAAACAAACAGATAAAAATAAGCAACTTTTAATTAGAACAAATATAAATCATTTACACTTAGTTTTGAATCTTTTTCAATATGTCTGCACCAAACTGTATTCCTCAAAGCATGTAATCACACATCACATTATCTTGACAAATCACTTCAATATTCTGAGAACAAAATGTTTAGGGGAAGGTATTGATCATCAGTATTTCAAAAAGTCATTCTCAATGCTGAATGAGAATATATTGCACTTTGCTATCTATACATTATCAGCTTTTGGGAAGAAACCATATGGTAATTAAAAATCCAAGAGGAGTATGTATTATACCACAATAAGTATAAATAGAGGATTCATCTACAGTAACGGTATCCCTTGAAAGCTGAGCAGGCTTTGCTCTTGAGATAGTGTGATCTGGTCCATAAACAAGATCACAGCTAGATTTCAAAGTTTTAGTAACAGAGCTGTTTCAATGATTTAATATCTAGTATTAAGCAAGTAATGCTGTACAGTACCCCTTTTTGTAAAATAGGCCTACCTTCTTACAGACTCAACAGGGGAAGATTAGTTAGTAACTATACAGTGGTTAGAAGAAAAAACTGCTAGACATTAGTGACCATTTTTAGACTGAAGCCTGAGACTACTCACAATTCAACAGTAGGAAAAGAAGCCTTTTTTTTTTTCCAGAAAATGAGTATTCAGATTAGATTTCTTTATATTTAAAACCAGTAAAAATAAATTAGACAAAGTATAACAACTTGCTGTTGGCTGGAAACATCTTTTTTTACCAGTAGGAGTTCACGCCAAGTGTAACACGCTTGAATCACACCATTATCTTTTTTTTAAAATAAGCAGTAACAGCAGTAGCAAAGCCATGAGAAAACACAATGATGTTCTTTACACCACATGTGTGCTTCCGTAAAAACGGACCATACCCTAGAAAGGTTAAACAAGTTAATTACAGACCACTAGAACACTTCTATGTTTATGAAATAAACTTGTAGAACCCATTTGGTATATCCCCGTGGGCAGCAGAAACCCCCAGCTCCTGTTATTGTTCCTCATTGTACCATCCTGCATGAACAGCTGTTGCTAAATTGAAATATATTTTCCCCCTTCCACACTCACATAGCGTAACATTCTCCCTGGTAAAAGAAAAGCCATTTTCACAGAAAGTTTTAACAAATTTTTGTATATGAATGTTGCAGATTCCTAAATAGCAAAAGTTAGCTCCAGCAGCTCCAGAACATGTCGTGTCTGTGTGATTTGATAAGGCACTGTGAACTAAGTTACAAAACAGATTTACACTGGGAGAACGATGATGCTTTCAGACAGTAATTACAAATAGGCTCAGTCTACCACTATCAGGTACCCAACCCGCAAAATTTAACTTTTCTAGGAGCTATGTCTTATTTGGAATTTTTACCGTTGATAAATCTTTCTCAGGATGCAGATTCAACCTCAGTGACAGAAGGTCAGTAATTATTATAAAGTAAAAACCTCAACCAAGAGATGAAGGCAACTATAGCCCCAATTTAAGATGACACTTGAACACATACTATTACAACTCCGTATTTTGGAGACCCATTGATTTCAACAGGCCTTCAGCATAGTTAAATCTTATCCCAAATGTGGGATGCTTTCTGAAATTGGTGTAATATACAATAAAACCACTTTCCCACAAGGTTACGTTGTTCAACTGAAATACTCAGGAGCAATAGGAGTAACAATAACTCAGCTAAAAGCACATAGCTCTACAAGGTCTATGAGAATGAAAACCTTAATTAGAACAGGTAGGAGAAATAAAACTTAGTGCACTTCTCCCTGTGTACTTCTACGCTTGTGCAATGAACTAGAATCCTTACTAAAGTCTATGATAAAGTGATGTCTTTCTCCATTATCTTCTCTATTCACTAAAGAAAGGAAGGATGTGGATACTTCTGTGATGTTTATAAATAAGCAATTTTTCTAGACTGATCAGAACAGAGCTTTAGGAACAAGCACTGCAGACTCAGTTCCTTCTCTGCACCGGCTTTTGGACAGCCGATTTTAAGAGTGATACACCATCACTTCACATGGTCTACCAGCGAAGGGAATTTAAGTACTACTGCAATTTTCTTCACCTGTTTTCAGGTGTCTCCTATTCAAATTCGTTTCCCCTCACTGATATGTCTTCATGTGCTGAAGTTCATTCAAGCGAACGTAGCATAAACGCATCTAATTTTCTTAATGCTACACTTGATATCAGTACTCCATTCATTTCAAAATTGAATCTCAGAGTTAGTCTTAGAAACCATCTTCTGTAAAAACCCTCTCTGTAGTAAAGTCAGCACTTGGCTCTATTGCCAGGATGTGTATTTAATAGTTTAAGATGAAAAGATAACAGAAATTTTAAATTAATTAAAAATTGTGCAAATTCAGTTACCTTCATCACAAAGTAGAAAATATGATACTATATAATAATTATTTTTAATTTTGAAAAGAAAACCTAAAGCTACTGCTAAGTTATTAGTCTGCAATTCAGTTAGCAATAATAAATGCTATCGGGTAATTATTTGTTATTGTTCCCAGCAGAAAAAGGTGCATTATTCTGCAATAAAGCAGTAACCACTGGTTTCTGAATGTATTTTTCCCAGAGAACCTTAGTCTTCAAACTGTAAGCCATGTGGTATAAACCTTGAAAGCAATTAACCCGGCGGGAGACTTTAGTTAGGCTTGCTATAAAAAGTTGCAAAAAAGTGTACCTGTTGGTTTACCACTGAACCTCAGAAGGAAAAGCGAAAGAGGGAAAATGGTGAAAGGGACTTGAACTAGCATTATTCTCCAAAATTTCAAATACACTTGAGGTATATTTTAACATTCTTCACCAAAAGACTTGGCAAATTTGAATGAAATTCACATCTGGAAGTACTCAGTATGAATGAAGTATTTTGCTAGCAATGTCTTGACTGAGATACAACATACAGGAGATGCTGCTTCTCTGGACTTCTCAGTTGCTGGAGGCCATTAATAATGGTGTCCCTTTCTGTTCACAAAAATAACTACTTTTGACTTCAAACATTCCAAATATTCCTATTCCTATAACCATTTCCTCTTAAAATCCATCTCCTTCTCTCTTCATAAGCCCTATTTGCACAGGAGAGCTCTTCTAAGTGTTAGGACTTAAAATAAAGTTCTTCCTGCTTGCCAGGAACAACTTTTCATTCCACTGTTAATGAGGAATATCTAGTATATAGGTATATTTATGTAGCAACCCATCAAAAAAAAAATTATTCAGTTTTTTCCTTCCCCATGATGGAGTATGATACTTCGTGCATTTAAAAATATGGACAGCATAAGCAATAAGAAATTCTGACTTAAAAAGAAATAACATCTGTTACACTAAGAGAATGAATCAACTAGTACTCCTTTCATCATGCTTCTTCCATTACAATTCAGGCTAGACAAGAAAAATATAGAAACTAGTCAGATTCAAATAGAAATTAATAAATTTTGTCATATTTTAAATCAACCAGACAAAACCTTGTAAAGTCACTGACTTGTTACTGTTTCTTGTTTTGTTCCAGCAACAGCTTTTTTTCCTTATGGAAATGAATTCTGCCTGATTGATAACTATAACAAGTTAATTAGCAAATAGGAACATTTTCAGTTATATTTGTTTATAGTTAGCATTCAAGTCTTCAATAAAATACATATACTATTGCCTGATTATAACAAAGAATCCTGAAATACGAAGACTACAAGAATTGGCCTGCACTGGTTAAGTCATCATTAGAAAGTAAGATCAAGGAACAGCCTCACTGAAAGAATCAAACCAGAAGACTTTAGGGGTTGCAAAGAGGAAACAATATGGGTATTTACAAACACAGAAGTCCTTCCCTTTTGATGCAGGTAAAACTTACCTATTTGACCCAACACAGTTAAGTATAAATCAAAGCATTTTTCACCCCATTCAACCCTGCCAAATACCAACAAATTAATAGTACATATATTAGAAGTGAAGAGATTCTTTGTTGGAAAACGTTTCTTGTAAGTTAACACACAAAATGGTTAAGAAGATCCCGCACTTAAGCCTCTTTAAAGCACAGACACTAGTAAACCTGTAACTGGTAAGAAATCTCAAAGACATAAGTAACATCATGTCCAATATGAACTTTACACTACAAAGACTCTGGAAAGTTTGTGGGGTTTTCTCTTCTAAAATGAGATTTTAGACTTGCCTAGGTAAGTAAAAGTTTAACTTAATCTGGGGTTATCTAACCTAAGTTTTTTAGTCAGTCATCTTTACCTTGATGCAGACAATAATAAGAAACATGTAGCAGTGCTCAGATAGACTGAAAATATGAATTTATTTGAATTTTACTGCTTTGTAGTTCAGTCTGCTACTGGACGAACTGTATAGACTTGTCTCTTACTGCCAAATGCAGTTTTGTGTACATGGCAAAACACTCCTGTGATCCAGATGACTTTTCCCAGAACACACAGATAAATTTCAATGATGATTTGTACAAAAGAGGAGTACAGTGAGGTGTACTATAGACATCAGTGCACAAATGCCTTGGAAGAAAATCTGACTGAGCCTGCATTAAGACAGCAGTGTAGGGATCACCTAAGAGAGACCCATCACCGTCCCCAGCCGCAGTATCTCTTTCTTAGGTGAGGCTTCTGTAGGGGACTGGGAAGGAAATAGAGAATGAAACTCAAGCATTCTCACTTGGAAAATATAAGTGGGGTTGAGGGAAGGGGAAAGGACAGGCACAGATAGATCATGGCAACTACCAGCTTGAATTCCCTCTGGCTCTGCTTCCTAATTAGGGGAAGACTAAGTGGAATATAACAGATGGGAAATGAGCCACTCCTCACTTAGCACAGATCTATGAACCACAAAGCCAGAACAGGGAAGATATCCTTCAGATATATGCAAAAAGAAAAGCCCAACTCTTACACTTCAGATGATACAGGTTTGATGATCTAATCAAACCATCACTTATTACTACTACACAGCACTTCCGTATTGTGTCAGAAACCAGTGGAGCATGTATCTCCCTGTACAACATTGGAGCATTAATCATAGTAGTTCATAAAAATCACCTGCTTGTATATACCATAGCGTTACTGAGCACAAAACTGAAAGAAAAAGAGGGTTACAGTGCCCTGTCCCCTTCAGATTTTCCCAGCCTCCTCCAACTCCTCCACGGTGTGCCTCGGTCCTGTGGCACAATTAAAACATCTGTCAGCCACACATGCCCTGTTCCACTTAATAGCTTCACTTAGCAACTAACTGCAAGCCTTCTGCTCCGAGTGTGCGTGCTCTGCCAATTCCCCATTCGCTTCTCATTTGTGGAGTTTTAATCTTGTGCCTGCTGCTTTTTTGGTCTCAGGAGAAAGAAAAGGTTTTGTGCTTTTAAAGTGTGAATACTTTTATGAGGTCATTTAAAGACTATGCTAAATTACTTGTGTAATTACTTATACAACTGAAGACACATTTAACATGCCAAACTCAGAGATACCTCTACCAGATAAATTTCTCTTTTACATACTTCCCCCTCTCTCCCAAATCGTTTCCCACTGAGAAATCACTGGCTGTAAGTCTCACTGCCCTTATATAAATCAATATATTTAAAAAAAAATCACTTATATTGCACTGAGTCTCAGGCGACCAGAAATACTCATCTGGTCTTCAGTGCTGAAAGGCTACAAGTCACAAAGAATTTGTCCAATACCACAGAATTAATTTAGAAGGGAAAAAAAACCCACACACAAGCCAGCTTTAAATATAAAAGGATAAAAGCTTCCTAGTGTTTCCTTTTCCAAAGAGTTCTTGATAAAAAATAGTTAATCAGTACACCTAAATTACATGTTACCATTTCACCCAAGAACAGCATATTCTTTAGCAGACTAAATAACCTTTCAGTTAATTTTACTATAGGCTCAATCTCTTCTCTCAATGTTTCCTTACAAACTCTCAGCAATCTTTACAGAGTTTTATTTCCTATAATAAAAATATACTAGGCAAGGAAAAAGTTGTGTTTTTTTTCCATAGGTGCTCTTAGGACCCAATGAACAGTTCTTTGAAGGCCACAGGAGCTTTTCTGGAGCTTTCAACAGAATTTCACAAACTAGAATCCAACACAACCTCTACCCACCAGAAGCTATTTCATTTCACCCAGCCATTCCTAAACTCCAATTTCTGCTTTTGGTCAAAGTACAACTTCCAAAAAGGCAGTCTTGATTTTTTTTCAACTTAAACAGACCAAGATTTGCCACTATAGTTTTTCTAGTATGTAATTGTTTGTGTTTCTGAAAAGGTGAGTTTAATTTTAAATTTGAATTGTTTCCTTTTCCGGACATTCCTATTTACTCTTTCCTAAAGTATCTAGTGTTGTTTTTCTGCCAGGACGCCCACATACTATTTCTCAATTCTAATTTTTCCAAGCACAGCAGGTCAAACTGTCACTCCCACTAGAAGGCATTCTGTATGTCCTTAAATACCCGACACCATTTTTCTGTATTTTTTTCCTATATCAAATTTTCACCATCCTTTTTAAGATGACTAGCACCAAAACTATACGTAGATTTAGCTTCAGGTATAAAATAAACAGATGTTAAAAAAGTTAGAGCTCTTTCTGGTGTTATTTCATACGTTCCAATTTACCTATCCCAGTTACTCCTAGTCAGGAGCTCTCACTAATTCTAAATTTTTTCCTCTTTGACCTCTTGTTCTTTCTCAGGGCTACTACCTCCTCAAACACAGCCTTCCATCCATAGTTCTACACTCCTTTTTATCCATGTAATTATTCACCTGACTGCATTAAAGGGCATCTCATTTGATCAATGCCAGACGATCAAAGTGTTTTTTGCACAAAATCCTTGTCTTTATCCCACTTTGCCATTGGGATGGATTTTGTATCTTCTGCAATTTTTCACTACATGAAATGTCAGTTGCTCACTGACAATTAAATTTTGATTGTTGTAATTTAATCAACTATTATTTTTTTATTATAAAGCCCCAAAACAACTGACATTTTAAAAATCAAAGTCACAAAATATCAAGGCAAATACTTTGTGAGAGGCAGCCTCGAGTCCTTAGAAGCCATCTAAAACACCACCTAACGTTTTATCCTTTGGAAGTCTATTTTCACCTTGCACACTGGTCAAGAAAAATAGCAGCCTACTGTAATTAACACCAATGATATCAATAATAGCAATTATACCAACACTAGATATCAAAGAAAGTAAACTGATTCCAGAGAAATCAGTTGTTTCTAAAAGCATAAAGTGTTTGGAGCTATTTTTTTCCAACTGAAACCATTTTTGTGAGGAAACACATGGAGCAGAGCCACTAAAGTACAGGAAAAGCTTGTACCCCTGCTCCCTCTGTAATTGCAAGCTGTATTTATAACTGGCAAAGTATTGCCCTCCTCTTCAAAGACGAACCGCTGGTGAGGCTCTTCCTCCTCTGCCCACTTTGCTTAGAATGTTCACAGCACGGATATTTATCTCCACAGTGGGAGGCCAAGGATTAGCCACAGCCTCCAAGAGGGTGGAGAGATTTAAAGGTCAATTTAATTAGCTCATTCTAATCTCTTACACGTCTAATGTAAATGTCATTGTTTCCTAACTGCTACTTTAGCAGACAAGATTGTATTTTAGTAACTTTGAACATGTGAAATGTGTTGGATGTAACACAAATAGTTCATGTAACTAATCTAACAAGGGAGCCTAATAAAAATTGTCATTGAGTCAGAGCTTTTCCTAGCAAAGAGAAAAAGGGCAATAGGAAAATTCTGGTGATAAAGCATGGGGAGCTTTAGAAGAACAGTAATCTTTCAAACTGACTGGCTTAACAGCTTCTCATTGATTTAAATCTTTCCCATTTTGCGATGTCTGGACAAAGGCAAACAACGGGTTTCTGGTACTGTGATCTCATCCGAAAGTCGTGGAATGCTAAAACGAGCTTCACAAGCCCAATGTACCCTAAAGACAAATTCAAATCACATCCCAGGCTATTTAAGAGTGCCTCTGGGCAAGCTTTGCATGAACGAACAGGCAAAAACAAGCGCACAGATGATGCTCTGTGATGACTGAAATCATAGGTCAGTGGAAAAGCCTGGCAGTGGTTCATCGCTGTTAGGGAATTACGCACACACAGTCTGGCTGTTCTTCTGTGACAGCAGTTACAGTGGTGCTGCCTGGCCCATGCACAGCTTCTCATGAAGACAAGCTTGCAGCTCCACCCCCACCTCCCCCAACCTTCTTTTCTTTTCACAAGGCCTCAGGAATGATGGATATGGATGAATTAGACCTGGAGTACCGATTCAAACAAATATCAGAGAGACTGGACCGTCATACAACTGGACATAGATGCTCAAAGTTTTTTTGCTGCAATTTGGAACAAGCAGCCCACTCTGAGATGGTCTTCAGGACAGTGTTTTGCCAGTGATTTCTAGACAGAAGACAGGCAAAATGCTAGTGTTTTAATGTAACAACAGAAGCACCATACCTAGAGAAGTCTGGTTTTGTCACATAGGGAAGGGTAGGGAAGACTTTTTGGGTTTACTTTGTATGCTGGCACCCAGCATTCTACCATTACCATTAAGCAGGTTCATGCCTGAAAACCCTCATGTGGAAGCATGGTCAAGAAACACTCATCTACGATGGGGTCATCACCTTGGTGGATAAAGGAAGGAAGGGCAACCGATGTCATGTACCTGGACTTGAGCAAAGCGTTCTACACCATCCCACACAGCATCCTTGTCTCTAAATTGGAGAGGCATGGATTTGATGGATGGACTGTTCGGTGGATAAAGAACTGGCTTG
>NW_010240987.1:68325-68894 GCF_000690775.1 Eurypyga helias | reverse complement strand
GGCATTCCTCAGGGATCAGTATTAGGACTGGTACTGTTCAACATATTCGTTACTGACATGGATGATGGGATTGAGTGCACCCTCAGCAAGTTTGCCAGTGACACCAAGCTGTGTGGTGTGGTCAACACACTGGAGGGAAGGGATGCCATCCAGAAGGACCCTGACAGGCCAGAGAGGTGGGCCACTGCCAACCTCATGAAGTTCAGCAAGGCCAAGTGCAGGGTCCTGCACACAGGTCAGGGCCATCACAAGCACAAGTACAGGCTAGGCAGAGAATGGATCGAAAGCAGCCCTGAGGAGGACAGCTTGGGGGTACTGGTGGATGAAAAGCTGGACATGAGCAAGCAGTGTGTGCTGGCAGCCCAGAAGGCCAACTGTATCCTGTCTTGTATCCAGAGAAGCACGGACAGCAGGTCAAGGGAGGTGATTCTCCCCCTCTGCTCTGCTTTTGTGAGACTCTACCTGGAGTACTGCATCCAGCTCTGGGACCCCCAACATAAGGATATCAACCTGTGGGAGAGAGAGTCCAGAGGAGGCCACAAAAATGATCAGAGGGCTGGAGCACGTCT
>NW_010240987.1:36661-67989 GCF_000690775.1 Eurypyga helias | reverse complement strand
GCAGGGGGCTTGGAACTGGATGATCTTTAAGGTCCCTTCCAACCCAAACCATTCCGTGAATCTATGATCTCTGACACATGTTTAACAAGTTTGGCATGTAGCAAAGCATACCTTACCAGTAGCATATGTTACAAGCACATTCAGTGGCATGACCTTCCCTTGCCTTTGGCAACTATATGGACAATAATGCACGACAATTTCTTGTCAGCTCAAAGCAGGGCTAAGTTCTTATTTGGGCTCAACTCCTAAGGTACCAAATCCTAAAGTGTAATATTCAGATTGCAAACGTCATTTGTTACATGCTCAAAAGACCACAAACACCACAGGTTTTGTTAGTAGAGCTGGCTAAACACCTTAGTACCACTACTGCCTATACCCATGTCAAACAAGACGTCAGCAGTTCTGAACACCTCACTGCCAATGTCTATTTAGGATACACAAACCTCATACTCTTTCCAGGTACCTCATCTGACCAACGAGCTCAAATATGTTTCCTTCATGGAGACTTTCCTACCTAAAACAACAGGCTTAGCTATCTTTACTTACCTAAAACAACCAGCACAGGACTCTTCTTTTCAAGACAGTTCTTGTTTCCAGGACTTTTTACTTTTTATTAGGTATTCTTGCACAAAGAACCTCTACAAACTGCTACTGCAGACAGGCAAAGTCAGATCTGACCATGTCTCCTATTACATTAAGTGCTGAAACTTTAGGGAAAATCAGTTGTGGTCTCCCCCGTCCCCAGCAGAAGGCTCATTAGGTACACTGGGACACTGGTGCCCTCTGGTAAGAGCAATTCTATTTCACTGGGCAAGAACCCAGTCTCCCTCTTGTTCCTGGCAGAATCTAGATGTGGGATTCAGCAATAACTTTAAGCAAGAACAGATGTGTCGGGGCACAGTAAAGTAAGTTTCCCTTTCCAGAGCAAGAGTAACAGAAGCATTTGTAACTAATATTTTTCCAGAGTTTGTTGAGGGGCGTTAAGCTAGCTGCTTGTCTGTCAGTCTCTCATAATTTTGCAGTTTACAGAAGCTATTCCTGTAATTTTTCTGAAAGAATTGTACTCTTGGCTTTTGTAAGATAAGAAAATATGTCAACCAAGTTGAAAAGAAACTTCAGTTATCAGAGCTATCCCACATATTTTGCAAAAAGAGGCCTTTCTGTAGAATGATCTTTGCAAAACCAACATCTAAAACTAACGGGGAACACAGAAATTAAAAATCTCTTTAGGACTGTAGTGAGGGATTTACTTTACTACATGTGTTTTCTAACCTTTTTTTTTTTATTATTTTCTGCTAGGAACTCTCAAGTATTTTCCTGTCAATGTTAGGAACATCTTAAAGAGTCAGGGATTATTTTTCAATGAAACAGAAGACAGACCATTTTTTAATCTGATGCAATAAATGTATTAATAACATGTGATCACCAAGAATGAAGATTGGGATCTAATAAAAATGGTATTGACATAAAACTAAAGTTTAAAGACTTAATTTGCCATAACAAGTTTCCGTACGCAATCTTGGAATAAAACGCAAGGTTTAACTAACTTTGTTTTCCACATTGCTGTCCATAATAAAGAATGAATCACTAACCCCCTCCCCACTCAGTATTAGCAACCACACAGGTATTTCCATGAAACTTTAATCCTAGTTCAGTACTAACCAAAACGTCCCTCGGAGATGCCCAAGCAGCTATGTAAGACAGATGTAGGACAGATTACCAAAGATACCTTGAAAAGAGGAATTGGTTTTCATCATGTGAAGGGAAGGAGTCCATTACAGGAATCGCAATTCCCATTACTAGAAAGAGCTTCCTGTAAGGCATGAGCCATACATAATTTAAGGAATTCCCCTGACTCTGAAGTAGGACTGCTTGTAGGAAAAAATCTGTACTTTATGAGATTTAGATCTGTCCTCACGAATAAGGAGATCTCTGTAAAAGAAGGTCCCTATATTAACCAGTCCATATGTGAACTCAGCCCACGTGTTAAGCAGTCTACAAAATTCCTGCATAAAATGAGTAACACAATGTCAAGAATTAAAATTAGTATAGCCGAGTAATTAGCACATACACTACCAAATTCTTTTCATGAGGTAGGGTTTTTTTAGTCTTATTCTTTACGAGTAAGCACTATCTGCCCTCTGCAAGAACTCATCAAGGATATTTGCAGAACATTCTGAAAACAAAAGCATTTAAAAAGAATGTTCTTCCTGATTTAAAGTGATGTGTCTGACTAATGAACAAGGTAATTGGGTTTATTTATCTAAACCAATCCTATCTTGCTCAATAATGGCAATGACATTGTTCACAATTGATTAGGACTCCCTTCCTAAAAATCATTATATAAGAAAAACTATCTAGAGAAAGTTATTTGCTATCTGTTCCATAAGCTTTCCCTCAGTTCAATACTGCACAGGCTTTTTTCAATTCATGTTTGGCTCCGAGTAACAAGGCAATCATTTTAACCAATATCCATTGGAATAACTTTCAAGACGACAAAGATTATTTGAAAAAAATAAAGTGTATACAGTGAATCTCCCTTTCTCAAATTAGATCCTCTTTTTAAATCACAGAGAAAGTAACATCAAAATGAAAGCAACTTCTACTTTTAATAGGGAAAATCCCTCTTATGCACAGGGTGATGATTTTTTTATTTATGTTCATTTCCGGAAAAATAATTTAATTTTAAAAGTGCTTTCAAAATACATTACTACTTTGAGCATTTTAATTTTTTTTTTTCAGATTTTTGTCAGAACAGTCTAGTAAAATAAGAATTCAGAGTGATGGACTGCTTGGATTGATAAAAAAAGAATAGTGAATGCAGACGTTGCCTTCCCTTGGGTCAAAATTCATATTAACTATTTTCTGGTTTTTGCTAAATGTACTTGAAATACTAAGTAGCATTGAAGATTTTTTTTCTAACTACTACATAATTTTGTTGAATCAAAAACCAGGATGTGGTGCATTTTCTTTTGATTTGTTGTTTGGTTACATTGTCAAAATGCCCGCTCCCCTCCCCCCCCACCCCGATACAAACAAATATTTTTGGTTTTAATCTGAAAATACTGACATTTCATTTAGTGACACTCCTTTAATATTATCATTGTTACCATTAATATATCTAAACAGCAGTATAATAGTTAAAACAGGAATTTCTGTTGTAGAACAGTATTGGAGATGGAAACATTTCACAGTGCCATTGAGTGCAGCATTTTTGATTATGCCAAGTTTGCTGGTTTTAACTAATGACAGCATCTTGTCTTCCAATATATTTACTGAAATATAGCTTTGATTGCCTAGTACTGTCATCATGGCATCTTCTAAAAGATATCAAGCATGAGCTGACACCATAATTTTAAGTTTAGGAGTAATCACATGTCCTTCCTCTTTAACACATTGATCCTTTGTCAATAGAAAGGAAATCGTCATACAAATGGGATCAAGCAACTTCACAAACAATAAAATCCTATTTGGTCCTTCAGGAAAATTAGACTTGGAACACAATTTGATACACCTGTCTTAACTGTTGGCCTGAATCATGGTGTATTCCTCTTAAACTGTTCTTCATTGAAGAGGATAATGAAATCATGTGATACGATCATGACAGCTCTGCCAAAAGAGACCAACCCAACCCACTTTTCCACCTACGGGCAAAATGTCTTACCAAAGTTACAAGTTGGCCGTATATCAAGATCCATAACTTAAACTCCATTTACATTCCTGCAAGCATTTTTTAACCCATCTATGCCTTTTTAACACATTGCTTGCTATTGAAAAGGGGGAAATTGGTAAAGGGTATATGTAGTTGAAGGACTCGGATGTAGATTGTGGCTGCAGTATTCAGTTTGCTCTATGTGGCAAGCACGGGAGCGTTGTGACAAATGTGTTGTGTACAATTTGCCTAGCTACTTGAAACCGTTCATTAAATATCTTCTCCTAATATATCTTAGTGTCAGGCTACAAATAAAATTGCAGCCCACATCAAAATAGTTTAAAAGAGTGTGATAGGAAGCAGGGCTGGGTTACACAGCAAGTGCTCTTCAGGACAGGACATCTCATGGTGTGACTGCAGAAGGAATTGCCCCTGTGCCTGAAATAGTGTGCATTAGAAGCAGTTAATGGAAAAGGGAATGCCAGTAAGTATTGGCAAATAGGACTGTAGCAGAGATCAAGAAGTCTCTTTTGCAAAGACAGAAAGAGGCTTTGACTGCCAGGAACACCCCTGCCAAATCAAGAGCAATTTCTTGTTTTGCTGTTCCTGCTCTATGCAAGCTACTTGTTTCCAGATCCTCTTCACAATGGGGAATGGAGACATAATGAAGCAGTAGGAAGTTGGCAGGGCACAGGTTGCTCTTTTATAAACAAAAAGAGCATGAAGAAAAAAAAAAAAGGCTATGGTCATTTCAGCAACCACATCTCACATAGACACATCACTGAAGCAACTGTTACCAAAGCGACCCAGCTGAATATAGCACCTCTTGTCAGTACTGTCCAGACATTATTTCTTCCTCATTGTAAAAGGTATCACCCTGCAGTTTTAGTAACGTGTCTTAGGACTCGGAGGTACTCTAACGAGAAACAAGAAAGACTAAAGATAGCAGAAGGGTAGGAACCAGAAGTCAGCTAGGGCAGGCAAACAGGTCAAACAGAAATGTTCTGCTTGCAGGTGGGAGAAGGACCAGAAAGAATGTCTTTTTTTGTTAGTTTTCCACCAACTTATACAAAAATAAAATAACTTTCTTTCAGCACATGGGCCTGTTTGTTCACAACTACAGCATTACGGACTTTTAAAATCTGTATACATCACCACTTTAGGTGTTTTGGAAAAACAAACAAACCCAAAAAAAACAACTTACCTGAAAGTCTTGATCATCAATTCCAAACCTCTCTCTTAGATTACGGAAAACCATTGGACAATATTCCTTAAATTTGAAATGACTTGGCATGTTTTCTCTGAAAGAATATAAAACCAAATCAACTTCATTCACCTGCATGTGCAGTAGGTAACTTGAGTATTCTGTCTCAATTCTGTTCATACAAAGCAGAGGATCAGGAGATTTACAATCTCTGTCCTAATGCTTTCTTTTTTTCAATGAGATTTGGTCTCACCATGTTATTTTCTTTGTCTTTACAGCATTTAATAAATTTACACATTATTTGTCTCCAATAAGCTACACATAACAGGATGAAATAAACACAGATGATATTTTAACAGATTTGTCACCTGGACTCAAAAGCAGAAAAGGATGATTTCCCATTGCCCTAAAATCACTTCAAAGGTGAAATCTTAGACTGGATTACACAAGAATTACTATATCTTCTGTGACAGTATAAAGTACTCACAGTGCCAAGGCTTCAAGAAAAAAAAAGGACTCATTCGGTACAGGGCTAATTTTAATATCCTAGTGTTAATTTCAGATTTAAAAGTTATTTTGACCTTTGCCACAGAAAAGATAACCCAAAGTAGCAGAATCCCTCCTTTTTCCAAATATATTTTTGAATAAAATTCAGGTTATACACAAAATACTAATAGTTTTGTATATCTGTACATACTGCCCATGAAGTATTTACTTTTAAGAGTTGTAGATAGTACATGAAATGATCTTAGTACTTTTCAAGTTTCTATACGATTGATATGATTTCCTGTTATGTGTTTTAAAAGCTGACTATTATTAATTTGATACATGCTTTACATTCTTATTGTTGCTCAAATATTTCATTTAATAAAAAGTACATGCATATGAATGCATGTTTTTAAAAATACACAAATAAATGCTTATATCAGTCACAAATAATCACATCAAGAAAGGATCACCTTCAGTATGTAAGATACTCATAAGGCAATAATAAACCATATGGAGGAAAAACACTACCCAGCAGCCCCTGCTATTGCTTTTCAGAAGAGCACAGATGGTTATGTTTATCACAGGATTAACTTAATCATCAAAACTTCAGTCCCATCAACTGCAAAATAACAGAATTCACAGTCCTTCATAAAAATACCACTGCCACTATCCACTTCTAAAAAGAATTGTTCCCTGTACTTACTTGTTGAAAAGGTGATTGTCCACCTTTATCTTTGAGTACGCTTTGAAATCATCTGGCATCAACATAACGGGGATTTGAACATGGCTCAGTTCATTGATCTAGAGAAAACAGAATATATTTAGTTGCTGTTTGCAAAGATGCTGCATGTGTTAATTACAAAAACGTTATTCATTCTAAATCTTGTCTATGCCTTGAGAGTGGATGTAAATAAAAGAAGAATGCAAAAACAGATTCATTCTTTCCAGATTAAATGCAATCACAAGATAGACACCTTGGAAAAGAAGAAAGAGCATTCCATATTTATACTAGCTTCAGAAAAAAAGTGCTTCAAAGCCCACCTGGAGTGTATTTTTATGTAAGGTCAATGAGGATGCCAGCAAAACGGTCTTTAATCCCAACACATTGTTCTTGTTTCAACTGAGCTACACTCTCCTAAGATAACTCATATTCTGTATTTCAAACAACTATTTACCTTCTGCTTATGAGCTAGTATTACATGCCTGTGTCTTGAGCTATATAGAAAACAATAAAATGAAATTTTGCTTACACTTGAATGCACACACTTTGGGCTCAATAAGCAGAGGCTTGTTCCTCGAATAGTGCAGACCTCAGCTGAGATTTTGTAAATTTCAGGCATTTTTTTTGACTCTTCAAATTGGACAAACTATTTAAATAACTAAATTTTAGCTTAGATATAGGTGCAGAAGTTCTATGGTTGTCCTTATTTTGTTGTATTTACGGGGACCATCCATTCTTTATAGTTTTGAAATAAATATTGTCAGTCTTCTCAAGATGATATATATTTGAAATCCACTTCTGGCCACATCTTTGTGATAAAATGCATACAACTTCACGATTACCTGGTTTGTAGGCATGTTTTTATTACTGCATGTAAAAATCTACCCTTCAGTAAATTTTAACTGTAACAAGATACACATACAATAGAGAATTGTGAGATTGTAACTGTACTTTCAAATTGTGAATGAGGTACCCATTACAACAACAGTCACCAAATACCCATGACATACATTTTACCTATGTTCCGGTGGTGCTCTACACGCTCGTCACGCATCTTGATTTACCTGGTCAAATATTTTTGCTCATGCAGAGCACATTTCGCATCAGCAGTTTTCTACAGGGTTTCGGAGGAAAACCCACTCCATATGAATACAAATGCACACTAGGGGTGGATATAAGAACACAGGGGTGATCCTCAGCTCTTAGCACTGCTTATCCCACATGGATTTTCAACTTGGTAGCTGTTAGTTGCCTGTAAATGCCATCCTGCTTGAGGGGCTTTTGGAGAAACCTTTTGGAGAAAAGCAGCTATAGGTTATAAATATGGGGGGGGGAAGCATCTGCTGCAAGTGTGACCTTTTGCAGAACCAAAGTTAAACAAAATAAGATAACAGTGAGGAGCCTTTTCGCTTTTAAACAGAAGAAAGCAACAAATGCAAGTAGGCAGGTCAGGTGACCTTTCAGTACCTTCAAGTCCTAGTAATATTCCCTGCCATGTCTCATTATTCAGATCACTGCAGCCCACACGAAAACTAAAAAAATCCGTTCAATTTACTTTACAGAATGCTTCTTCGGAAAGCCCTGAAAAGTTCTAGGGAAAGGCATGGCAGTTATATAGAAGAGCGGAGAAAGGAAACAAAGATGTTTTGGATGGGCTGAATGTGCTCTGCTCCCTGGAGTTGTAGGGAGAACATTCTTTCCTCCTTCTAAAGGGAGAGAAAGAAGAAACCCCAGTAAATTTTGAACACACAGCTGTACAAACCTAAGAAATCATGGTGACACCTCATTAAATAAGACTTAAAATAACAAAACATTGATCAAAAATCACTACCTCTAACATACATGCTCTTTACTACAGTTGATATCGCTGTGTATCAACCTCATCCTGAAACCACAGTTCAGGTTCATGAGTCTGCAGAAATAGTCTAGCTGTTGAACAAATACAACTAGAGACAAGTGGATATATTATGCAGAGATATGAAACTTGAGATTTGCTTATATGGAATTACCTCCTCTCTTAGGCTGCCAAGATCATACAACAAATTCAATGCTTGAGAAGTATGAGACCTACATGCATTTCCATCCTAGCTAAAAGTGATCCCAAGAATATCTTCTATTGAATGCTGCCAATAGTGCTGAGTTTACGCATCTTCAAATGACCCATCTACAATTTGCAAGCTTGCTTGAAAATTTGGATTTTAGATTATCAAAATTGCACTGATCAAAGGTTCACAGGCAATCACTTTCCTAATTTACTGATGTAAAGTTTCCCTGATTACACCTATGAAACTGCTTTCACACTGTGTATATTTAAATGTGTGCTATAATGGCACAGTTTTAATTGTGCCTGTAGGCCTTACAAATGTCATCTGCACAGAGGAATAACATAGCCAAATGTGCTTGTATTTGCATACTCCATAGATTCCTTTATTAAAAAAAAAAAAAAATATTGTCCCAGGAAGTTCCCTACAAGATGTGAATGTACACCACCACCTCCACCCCTCTCCCCCCATTTCTTCCCATCAAATCAGGCAAAAAGATGCAGGCTACAGATGATTTTGGTTTGGGTTGGTTTTGGCAGGGGCTGTGGTAGATGTGGGTTTGTGATTCATTCACGCCTGAGGTATGTAAAAGCAATTTCTCTAATATTTTAGGTTCTTCTCTAGATAGAAGGAGAGGAGGAAAAAAAAATTCAGGTGATGAACACAAAGTAGTAATGACCTTTGGTATAGCACAACAGCTGAGTAATGGCATGTCCCAGCAGCACAGGTCATTAATTAATTGAAACCTTTCAAGTGTAAGATCTGGTTCTTTGTGCAACAATACATTTTTAGGGTAGATTTAATGAGGCCAGATTGGAAAGTGCACACAAGACAGAAAGGAATACCCATGTCATTAGATCTTGGTAGAAACTGGAACCACATTGTGGATGGAAGGGAGAAGAAACAATATCCAAAACTCCCCCACAAACAGCTTCTGAAAAGCTAAAAAAAAAGGTCAGAGAGATCAATTCTCCACTTTGCCATCACCATGGAAAGAAACTGTCACATCTGAAAGACACAAAATATGGAACACAAAGAAGGTATTTTGAGCCTTCCAATTAATCTCAGATGAAAACTCTGCTTCTCATTCTCTGTTTGAAAGTCAAGCATGACACAAAATTCTGAGCAAGACACATATGATACCTTTGCCAAGTGTTATGTGCATCTCTCTGTGTTATCAGTTAAACACAGCTAGCTCCCTTAGCAATAGTAAACGGTGAGGATGAAAGTTCAGTACTCACAATTACAACAGAAACTGTGTTACAAGAGCTGTAATAACTACATCAGAAGTAAGAATAATCCATCTTCCTCCAAGGAGTGCTTCTGAATATAACAAAATCATAAGCAAGAAATAATTTCCCATAAGAGATATTCACAATGCATAAATGAAGCAGAAAGAGCTCACTGGACAGAGGACTGACTTGTTGCTGAAGAATCTGGATCGAACATTAAATTTAATTACAATTACTTCTAAAAGAACCCACATTTACAGCATCTTTACAATAAATGCATGTGCACCATACTAAAAGTTCTTTTAGTCCTGCAACCTACTATGCTTTAACTGCCCTGATTTGTTGTTGCCAATACACAGTTTTGCTGCAGCTTGTCTTATGTGAAACAGACAATGCTTACTATATCTTTGAGGAATTTAAATCCCATAATAGCCTCAGAGAATGGATTATTTTAAATTTGAATGGCTCAGATTTTAGTTGCACAGTAACCACACATATACAAATACCTCATGTCTATTAGTAACATTTGTAAACTCGTGCACACAAGATATTGGTAAGTGACCCAGAAATCTACCTTTAAGTAATTTATTCAAATACCTTCTGTGATACTGGTATAAAACCAGGTGGTTATGTGAGATGGAAACATCCCCCATGACTTGTGAGCTTTACTAAAAACAATTTAAAAAGCCTCAGAATGACATCACTCCTTTAAACACACAGTACAAAAAATCGTGGCTGTAGGTATCTGCTCAGAGCTGTGGCGCAGTCATGGCAGGCAGGAGGGGGCCAAAGCAAAAGGAGGCTTTCAGGCAAAAACCGACTGATTGCAACTCATTTTGCTCCTGCAGGTTTAGGATTGAATTCACACTGTCAGGAAAACAGAGGTTGTAATTAAACTGCAAATAAGGGAATAATAAAAGCCTACTGGACATTGAATAAATAGTAAGACTCAGCTGGTAATGATTCTGAAATTAGCACACAGAGAAGCATTCCCACAAATCCATCTTATAGTGGTGACATTTCAAATAAGCTTCTCTAATTTATATGATTTGAAATCAAGCAATGAATATATCATAAATTGTTAGGCATTATTAATGGCCCTTATTTAATTCAGATACATTCACCCTAAACACCACATTACTAGGGCAATGCATAATTAAACATTAGTTTTCATTCTGTCAGAACATAAGCAGAAATAAATTGCTTGTATGCAAAGCAGACAACGAGATATTTAAGCAGCATATAATAAAGGCAATTTACAGCATATATTGTGTGTTTAGCTAGAGGAGCCAGAACCACGATCCTGTTCTTCAACAGTGTGCTGGTTTTGGCTGGGATAGAGTTAATTATCTTTGTCATAGCTAGTGAGGGTCTACGCTTTGGATTTGTGCTGGAAACAGTGTTGATAATTCAGTGATGTTTTAGTTACTGCTAACATAGTGCTTATGCAGAGGTCAAGGCCTTTTCTGCTCACCCTCCCCACCAGCGAGTGGGCTGGAGGTGCACAAGAAGCTGGGAGGAGACACAGCAGGGACAGCCAACCCCAGCTGACCAAAGGGATATTCCATACCATATGGCATCATGCTCATCTTATAAACTGGAGGAAGAAGGAAGGGGGGCACATTCAGAGTCACAGTATTTCTCTTCCCAAGTAACTGTTACACATGATGTAGCCCTGCTTTCCTGGTGATGGCTGAACACCTGCCTGCCAGTGGGAAGTGGTGAGTATTAATTCCTTGCTTTGCTTGCATGTGCAGCTTTTGCTTTACCTATTAAACTGCCTTTCTTTCACCCAGGAGTTTTCTCAGTTTTACCCTTCCAATTCTCTTCCCCATCCCACCTGAGGGGAGTGAGTGAGTAGCTCTGTGATGCTGAGTTGCCTTGACTCTTCTTAAGCACTGTTCAGCCATAACAAAAACATCCCAGTGTTATCAACACTCTTTTCTGTGCAAATCCAAAACTTTATCCCCATACTAGCTAATATCAAGAAAATTAACTCTATACCAGCCCAAACCAGTGCACATAAAAACTGATGCCTACTGCTACTATGATGCAGCAAGAAACCTGTGTAACACATTACAGCTGGTATTACTCATTTAAAAAGTACAAAATTGAAACAGCCCTGCACATCACTGTCCAAAATTTCATCCCAAGCACATCAAGTCACATGCAGACTACCTAGAAATGCCTAGAGTTTCCTTTTGAAACTCTTAAGGCCTTCATTTTGTACATGGTTTCTTGTATTTAATAACTTTACTATACTGTTTCCTTTTAGATTAACATATCCTGCCAACCGTATCCTGAACTGCACCCAGAGAATTGTAGGCAGCAGGTCAAGGGAGGTGAACCTTCCCCTCTACTCTGCTCTCATGAGACCCCACATGCAGTACCGAATCCAGCTCTGGGGCCCCCAACATAAGGATGATATTGACCGGTTGGAGTGAGTCCAGAGGAGGCCGCGAAGATGCTCAGGGGGCTGGAGCACCTCTGCTATGGGGACAGGCTGAGAGAGTTGGGCTTGTTCAGCCTGGAGAAGAGAAGGCTCCCAGATGACCTTACTGTAGCCTTCCAGTACCTGAAGGAGGCCTACAGGAAAGCTGAAGGGGGACTTTTTACAAGGCCTTGTAGTGACAGGACAAGGGGTAATGAGTTTAAATTGAAAGCGGGGAGATTTAGATTGGACACCAGGAGGAAATTCTTCCCAGAGAGGGTGATGAGGCACTGGAACAGGTTGCCCAGAGAAGCTGTGGATGCCCCATCCCTGGAAGTGTTCAAGGCCAGGCTGGAGGAGGCTTTGAGCAACCTGGTCTAGTGGAAGGGGTCCCTGCCCATGGCAGGGGGGTTGGGACTAGATGATCTTTAAGGTCCCTTCCAACCCCAACCATCCTGTGATTCTGTGATTCTATGAACATATCAGCCAGCCAGGCTTGCTGGCTGAACCTATGGAGGGTTTAGGTGTTTTCACACTGAACAACGGTAGAGTATCTCAGTCACAGTTATGGCTCTTGGCTGTTTGACACACAGTAAAATCCCTGCTCTTTCTGATGCTAGATGAGACTGAAGTCTCGGAAGTGTTAACATTCCTTTCAGCTCTATTTATCTCCCAACTCTTTCTCTAAACTGAAGGCTTGTGCACAGCCATCTGATCAGCTGAAACAAACAAGCCACAACTGGTTTGTTACTCTGAGTCAAGTGCATTTTTCACAAAATTTGTGTATTTTTAAACACACATTTGGAAGAAGTGAGAGTGAAAGACTTTGGAAGAAAGAAATTATAGAGGCCTAAAAATAGAACTGAACTTTTAACACCACCAGCAGTTCTGACATTTTTATGTTCATTGTTTACTTTCTACATCTCAGTTTCTTCTTTAGCAAGGAAACTTGCACAGAGTTCTGCAAAGAAAAAAAGTATCAGTACTTTTCATTCAGATGTGGGACCACCATTTTCACAGGGCCACAGACTTCTTCAAAGGCAGTTAATTCATTTGCTGACAGGTTAATGCTTACAAAAGCAAGCCTATTGGCTTCTAGTGGATTGCTTTTACAAAACAAGGCTGGAGAATAAGAATGCAACAGCGGAAAACTGTTAGGGATATAAAATTTCACATTTAGGAGACTATCATCCTCCTTCCAGCATCATCTTGAAAACTGAACACCCTGCAGGTCTTACCAAACAGAGCATTTCGCTCATTACTAGAGCACAATCATCTAGATGATAGTGTTTCTTAATCTTATTCATTCTATTACCCTGTAAAAGCCATTTCCAAAGCTGTTCCTATTTCACAAGGAGTAGGGCTTTAGGTTAAAGCACAATGGCTGGGTGGTGACAGGCAGAGCTGTAAGTAAGCATTTACCTCCTTCTCCTCCCCAGATGTGGAACCCACCACAGTATCACTACTGGGACAGTAAACACCTTGTGTTCAATTATAAACAAAAGTGAAGTGATTATTTTACAACCCTTTGAAATCTACCTTGAAAGGTCTGAAAAGGGTGGATGAGGTCAGCAGCTAATCAATTTTGTGGAAGATATTTGTCTGTTACAGGGCAAAACCATCACTTGATGAATATCATTTGACAGTTTAAATTACACTGAAAGCCATTCTTGCAAGGGAAATAAAAGGTTAAGCTAAGTTCTGCTGTAGAGAAATAAATCAGTTCAGCAAAATACTCTAATTTGTTTTAAATGAGGTTTTCATCATCTCAATCACAGAAATATTAATCTCTTCCGCACCACTCCCCCCACCCCCAAAAAAACCCCACAAGGTAAAAAATATCTACCCAGACTTTTTTTTATTAAATATACACTGTGCTAGCAGTTTAAATGGCACAGGAGACTTCTATGGAAGTAATTTCTGGTTACCTATTCAGAAACAAGTTCTGAAATTAAAGCAATTATATGACTAAGAAAAACATAGGGTAAAGTATTTAATTTTCTTAGAGTCTTTAGGATCATTTTGATTTAAGGAATATGGAGAGAAAAAACCCCAAACCAACATAAAAGCCCACCTAGCTGCCAGAGTACTGGGCACTGAAGTTTTACTTGTCTCAAAGCATCTACCAGTAATCACTAGAGCAGCTTCATGTTTTTACAGATTAGATGATACCTGCCATTAGATTGTTTGCTTTCAATGAAGTTCAATAATCTAATGACAGAAAAATAGGCCCAACTGAACTAAATGTTTTTCCAATTGCTTTAATGCAGAAAGACATACTCTTCCCAAAGTACTAAACACAAGAATATCTGAAATACTTTGCAAAAATATTAAACACTTCATGGATTTAGAAATGCAGAGAAATTAACACATCAATTACAGCTTATTTACTTTTTATCAAAAATGTAGCACGAATTTTCTGAGGTCTTATGGTCTGACTTTGAATTAAAAAGCTTCCCAAAATTTCACAGCAAACCCCAGATGTTTTCATTAGACTCTGTAGTTGCTGTTTTGAAGAGTAGAAAGATATCTTTGGGGAGGGAAGGTCTGTGGTACATGCATCCATGTAGAAAACAGGATATTGTGACATACCCAAGAAAGCTCCAAACAGGGTATTGTGACATATCAGAGAGTCCCAAAACAGGGAAAAAAAAAAAGAAAAAAGTGGTTTTGAAAAGCATTCATTTCTTGGTGGAATATCAGGGCCCAAAACCCAAATGAAGGATTTCGTACCTTGGTTATCACTCCTGTTCAGAGATTGGAGTGACTGTTTAAAGAACCTACAACAAAAGCACCAAAATCACATTCCCTTTACAAATGTTTTGATGCAAGTTTTTAAGTCTTTCAATTCTCGGACATTTGCAGAGTCTAGAAAATCCACAACATCTGCTGTATGCTGTCAGACAAGCATAAAACCAGATTTGGTTAAACTTCCTGTGAATCTGCTTACACCTTTCAATGACTGCAAAAATTAACACTTCATAATGTGCCAAATAATCAAAGACCAAATATAAATTAAGCAGCTCAGATATAATGCCTGTCATGATAATCTCCCTTTCTCCTAAAAAACTAGGACAAATGCAATACTCTATACAGACATACTACTGCACATTAATGAAATGAAAAACAGAGTAATAGAAATGTGACTTATTTGCAGTGCAGATTTTTGACATGCAGAACAGTTTGAGTAGCAAATGGCATACAAAAATAAAGCGCGGTCTCAGTCCAAAAGGAAACTGTAGAGCAATGAAGGTCCTTCAGATTTGGATGAGTTGTGATGCCCACAGTACAGATGAGCTCATCCTTGTTTGCTAATGTAACGGTTAAGAGGAAAACAAGACAAGGCATACAGCTCAAAAAACAATTCACAAGCGATTAGCTAGTGGTCTTGACACAAAACTGATAAAAGAACATTCTATTTTTTGAGCCAAAATATCTCATCTTTTTGAAGCTTCAGTTTCTGTGCTGGGAAGTTGATGTACTTCAATACAATCTTTCATAGCCATAGGTATCTTCTGTTGTTGTTTGAAATACTGATTCAAAATACACATACTTGATGTCACAAAATCTGATAGCAGTCTGGTCTATATTTTTCTAATTAAAGAACAAAACACTTATCTGGCAACAGATGAACTTTAGTTCACTGAGCTCTGTCCTGAAAGCTTCACAAGGCAATACCTAAAAAAAGGAGAATGCTAGGAGGCACCAAGTATTTATTTACAACAGAGGGAAGTGTTTAACGAAAATAAGTTCAATTCTGTATAGAAAGTAATACAGAACTCTCAAATAAATATTCTGCTGATTTCCTAAATGATCTATTGTGGATTCTGGAAGAAGAGTTCAACAAGCAGGAACAAAATGAAATAAAATTACACATATTCCATGAATCATGTTGCTCAGATTTGGACAACAGCCAAACCCACCAAACAGAAAACAGACTTAAAGGAGTCTATTAAAGAATGCTTATCTCTCATAACAGGTTTTAAGATCATATTTTTTCAAGTATAACTTTTCTGAACAGGAAAAAATAAGTCCATGCAGTTAAACATTAGATTCTAGTCAACATTTTACAGTTATAGCCTTACCTGAATGCTATTACTGCAAAATGAAATTCAGTAGGGAAAAAAAGTCTTCTCAACAAAGAAAGGCAAAGTATAATGGAAAAAGAAACCTAAAGAACCATTTCACATATTATACATGCAACTCAGCTGCTTAATAAAGTGGAAGGCCTTAAGAGCATCCTGCCTAAGATCCATAAACTGGGATGGCTGCAGAATAAATGCCATAAAGCAACAATTTAAGGCATCAGATGGTCTTCATTATTGTTCAGAAGCAGTAACAAATGTAGAAAAGCCAAATGTTTTTGTTATTTTTACACTGGCATAATGAAGGTAATGCATTTCATATTATTATTATTATTATTAATTACGGAGAAGGAAGACCAACTTGTGAATAGCCTTTTTGCTAACACACTTTAATGTGCTGTCACACATTCCAACCTCAAAAATATGCTATTACTGAGGAAATTGTTGACTTGTGAAAAGATGACATTAAAACATGATTCCTTCTGGCCATTTCTGACTATGAATTAGGTGAAGGCCGAAGCTGTGAGGCAAATTTTCTGAAAACAGAAGCAAGACCATTTGCATAATATAACTCTAATTTATGAAGTTAATTAAGTGAACACAAGTGACCCCAGAAGCAAGTACACAAAGGTCATACTACAAGTATTTCCCTGTTCCATAAAGTAGTACAGCAGTTGTTCTGGGTAACGTGGACCATCATGCAGAGTAATCTGAGTGCACAATGTACTGAACCTGCTCTGCTGGCACACGTTAACCTTCAGCTACCACCATTTGTTAGCTCTCAGCCTATATCCTTCAGGAGAAGTAGTAATTTTCTGTGCAGCACCGTGCAAAATGTCATACTAGAAGTCCAAATGGGTAAGTACTGGATTTCCTTGGTTTACAGAAATCCCGTCATTTATCTCCCTGATGCACCTTGGTTAGACTATATTCCTTGTGTATTTACCATGATTTTTTTTTTTACTTCAACGTAGTGTAATGCCTGAGGTCAGGCAAACAGGTCTGTAGTCACCTGGGAGAACCGGTTACCAGACTGCCAGATTTTATCAGGATGCTCCTGGGCAGAGATGTGAAAGTCTTTAAGGCCCAAGGAAACCAGAAAGAGCCTGTGCTGAGTGGCAATCTCTGAACAGCCATTTGGGATTGCTGAAGTTTTAGCACTTTCCTGTCAACCTCTTCTGTCGTCATCAAGGCAGGAATCTCTCTTATCTCAAACACAGTTTCTAAACATGCATTACTCTCCCCTTCTGACAGGCATATTAAAAATACATGCTCATTCATATATATACATACACTCTGCAGCTTCTTGCTACTGATGCCATGCATTTCTGGGCCAGTTGTTCAGTATTTGGGAAAGAACAGTATCCTGGTGTGTTTACAAAGAGCCGGGTTTTGGTTCTGCCCTGGACATCCTTTTTCCACACAGAATCCCAATTTATTTTGGCAGTCATGCTATATACAAAATGTCATGGATTTATTATCATTACTTATCAGATATTAACTGCCCAGATATAACAATTGCAATGTTAATTTTGCTACAGACAGACTATTTAAATGACTGCCTGATATTTCATAAGCCCGGAAAGCCATCCCGGCCTCACAGAAGAGGGGTGTGAGGGGAAAGGGCAGTGGAGCTGCCAGCGGCTCATCGACTCTCAAGTCCCATCACGCTCCTAGTCTGATTAAATTGGAAGTTAAAATATTAAACAACTCCAGGTAAACATCTTTTTTATCCCTTGATGTGAAATAAAATATAATTTGTTAAAAGCAATGCAATATAATCACACGACCTATTTCCTCAGTTTACAGGTCAGACTTTTGTTACTGGAGGATTTCATGAGCTTAGGGGGACAACAGGACACATTCAATAGGCAAGAGGACATAAATCTGCTTTTTATTTATATCTGTCATAGCCTGTAACTAAAAAGCAACTCTGGTAGTTTTAGTGCCATTAATCTGAACATGCACTGGTGACACAGTGCCTCCCTGAAGGGAGATCAAATAGAAATTACCAAACTTCGTCATTCAGTAAACATGGCAACAACAAAACATTACTTTTATTGTAAAGACTAAAAGAAACTGTAAAGACAAGAATTTTTCGGTAGTAGTTTCTACTATACTATCCATGGTGATGTTGTTTCAAACCCAGCCAAAAAACATTTTCCCATGATTAGGTTTTTGGTGCCAGTATTTGATCAGCTGCCACTGATTTCCTCTCCTGGAATCCAGAATCACATTTCCAAGACTCCAAGAGCAGAACCAGCCCACAGAGAGTCTATCTCATCACTGACATTTGACTCGTTATGAATTGCTGATGAATAGTACGAGAAAGGAAAACTATCTTTTTGATTAATTCCATGCTTGAAAATCCAAATTAAAAACATTTAGCAGATTTATCCCTTAAGCAAGATTTTCATATACAGATATACACATTTTACACACACAAACATATAAATTAAAAATAATTTTAAAAAAGCCTAAGCTACCAACACGCATTTTCAACCATTAACACTAATCTTGATAAAGGAATTTCTCCAATGCAAATTAAAAAGTTAAAAATTAAGAGTTCTGAATAATGCACCCAGAGTGAGCACAACATTGCATTTTTGAAGCTCTGAAGCCACGTAGTATCAAACCAAGTAGAATTTTTGGGACCAGAGGCATGAGCAGGCTGCCTGTGCAATACAAGGGCCAGTGAACTCGACTCACAGCTGCTTTGCATCACTGCACCAGCACAGGCAATCTGGAATGTGCACCCTTATGCCCTCCACATTCCTCTGCGTGCACACACTCATTTTTCCATTTTCAGTCTTACTAAGAAACATTTTTTGAAAAACAATGTTAAAAAGGAAATGCTGCACTTACTTTGCATTTGAATACAAACCTAAAGAACTGAAAAAAAAAATTTTTTTTGACAGAGAAACTCACAGTTAAGAGCTACTCCAATTTTTCTCAAGAAGACTGATACCCAAAGCTGCCATACCTTGTAAAATGCATCACAAAATGAGAAATAAGTAACCTGTGCTAATGACTGGACTTCCTGCACACAAGACAGCCATTAAATTCTACTGTTAATTAATTTCTACAGTGGCAGAAGAGTAAGGTGGTGGGCATCCAGGCCATGAGGAGCCAGAGGGAAGCACAAATGCACCAAGTTAAGGAAGTGCTTGTCATTTTTCCACCATGAGGAAACATACAAAAGCTAGAACAGATTAAAAGTATCATCTACTTCAAGCTTGTAAGCTCAGCCTTTTTTTCCCTGCATTTGTTTTTTCCCTTGCAGTTATTTATGGAAGCATTTATGATTTTATACAACTTTTGACTGAAAATGCATAGTTAATACCTGGGGTATTTTTCAGGAAATCTAGAAGAGAAAGCTTTACCTAGTTACAAGAACAGATTCAAGAGAAAATTAGGTTCAGTAAGCCACAGGTGTTTTCTGAAAAACATTTAAACCCCATTCAAACTAGTCAGCATTGCCAACATCACCCCCTGAAGCGGCACACTTCAGATCATCTCTGTTTTCCCTGATTCTGTGCCACCAATTTTATTCTGTTGACCTGCATGGGTGTGTGGTGAACCATGAGGATGGTTCTAAACCTAAAGTCCAACCCAAACCTGCTGAAAAGTACATGTATTTATTTGGATAATTTTGACAATCCCACTCACTGCACGGTTGCAGAGAGTGAAGGCAGCAGAGAAATGCTTCTTTCTGCAATTCCTTAGCTTAAAAGGTTTGGATTACTAGAGGTTTTTGTAGTAACCCAACTCAAGTTGGAAGCCATGCCTGCAGCCTTGGTTATTACAAAGTGAATAAAGATTCATCCAAAAAAGTATTCTTCAAATTTAAATGAAGTTTTAACTTCAACTCCTTGTAAAAAGTACCCTTAAATGAGAACTAACAGTAGCTTGCCCTAATGGCTGGACTTCCTGCACACAAAACTATTTTGACATTTGTCTTGGCTGCCAACATTTAAGTACTTTAAAGAAATCAGTTTGCTCAACTGCAAAACCAGCTTTGGGTAACTAACTTGTTTTTCAGGTGCAGGCAGAATATTTTCTTCATTTCTGCTCATTCTGCTAACAGAGCTGAACAGATAGGTCATTCAGAGTTGAGAAACCAACTGGGAGTCAAAAAAGCAAAAAGGCTTGTTTTCCTTTTTTGGTCCCCTAATTAAAAAATGTTATGGAAGATGAGATCTAGTTTTGAAATCTTAAGGCATGTTCCTGAGCTGAACTGATAGTCTTCAGATAGTACTTCCTTTGTTTAAAGAAAATATTACAGCACCAAGTACAAAAATTGCTTTAACTTATTTTCCACTTTGTGGATCCAGGATATTTAAGGTTGTTTTATTTAACTTAGGAAAAAGAACACTGGTTTAGTGCATTGCTTTGCAATTTATCAGACAAAGCTTGACAGAAGTGTTTTAAAAAAGATCTCTTTGTTAAAAAACAAACTCTTGCCTGCCAGCCCACTGTCAAGAATCTCCAGAGAGTCACATAGTGTACCTTCCTACTTCAAAAGGCAGTCCTCAATTCATTAAATACAAATGCAAAACAAAATTAAAAATTGTTATATATTAACAAAAATCAGCTGCTTATCAGTTTAAGCTTCATTTAAACATCTGCTTTAACATTCCCTATAGTCTTCTGCCTCAGCTCTACAGGTTTATTTAAGGAGAGCCTTGTTTGACATGTTTTTGCCTCATGCTACCTTCTGCAATCTCAATGGATGAGATTTCTCCAATTCCCAGGCAAACAGAATCTTATCTATTCACAGCAAGAATAGGTACAACTGCTAAGAAATGCTGAAGAAGAAAAAATAATCCTGAATGCCTGACTATAAGCCTCAGCAAGACTGAAAAAGTATACATCCTTGGAAAAAAAGGCAATTAGATTTCTTCAAGTCTTAAAATATTCTCATTCTCGAATTCAAGTCTGTACGACAAATTATCAATATTTACACATTTTTCCCAGGTAAATTTACTGTCTCGATATAAAAGAAAACTCATGCCAAGTTTTATATCATCATATGCAAAACAGAGGTATCCTATCTTGGACACCCATATTTAAGAAAAAACACACATTTACTCCAGTGACTAAGTATAAAAAGAAAAGCTTACCACTAGGTTTGTAGATATTCAAAGTTCAAAGCAATTAGTAAATTCTGAAGTGCACTCTATCTCTGCTTAGGCTTACAGGTGCTTATGTATGACCCTAAGATCATCAATAAGCTCTTCATCAGCCAGCAAACTTTACATCACAAACTCTGAAATTTGCATTGAAACAGCAGTGAATCTAAAAGCTCTGCTGAACATTCAGTTAGAAGATTATCTTTCCAACGCTCATCTCCGTGTTTCTTCCTTAGACTGAGGACTTCTTTGCAGGCTTCCAACACAGGAAGGCTGCCAGCATTGTAATGTCTTCTTGTCTTCAGGCTTTCTGTATTGTCTCCCTCCCACTTCTACTGTCTAGTAGTAGATAAGCCCAGAAGGCAAGACAGATCAACTAAAGCCAATTTTCAGAAGAGCTGCACTTGGCACAACATGAAGAGTATGTTGTTTTTCTAGGGTTCAGAGAAAAAAAAAAAAAAGGAAAAAAAGAGGCTAGAAAGAAATGTTTTAGACCACAATGTGTAAACTCAATGGTATAAAGATGACTCATATGGCCCTGGCTGGTTTAAGTGACCTCAAATACTAACACAGATACCATCAAAGTAAAAACTAAACAAATACACATTTTAAAATAACACACCAGCTATCTGCCAGTGCTAAAAATAGCTTCATACTAATCTCTTAAAATACTGAATCATGGATAAACAGATGCTGTTGTACTGTGATCACTGTAACTGCAGTAGTGAATGTGCCTACCAGACCCGGGACTAAAAGACCTAGAAGCAAGAGCTAACATTTTGTTCCATGTTTGTACACCACCTAGGAGAGGAAAGGTTCTGCATGTTCTCCAAGACAAGGGCCCCTGAACATCATCTGCGGTGCCAACGTCACGGCATAAGCTCTACAGGGACCAATGCTAGGTACAGAAAAAGAACTGAAATAACTTATCCCCCCTCCCCATAGAAGTAGAGGTTTTGTTTCTGTGACTCATTAATGAAATCAAACATGTTGAGGAGAACTGAATACAACTAGCTCAGATGAAACCCACAAGGAAAGCAGACAAGTTTCCTGAACAGTGAGGTGGAATTAAGGACTGGTACGACACAGAAAGACATTTGAGTTACCCCTTTTGAGGTTTCAGTAAACATGAAGATTATATATATATATAATATATATATATATCAGAACAGTATATTCTCATAGTATTTCACTTTGGTTTACCATCTGGAAATTATTAGTTTTATCCAGGTTGTAATGAAGTTAAAGCTAGCCCTGCACTTGAAAAGTGTCACCAGTAAACCACAATGTACATCTAATTTATGCCAGTAAAAACCTGCACTTTTGCCACTGCAGGTTACTTCATCTCACATGAGCGGCAGACATTGATTGGCACAAGTGGTTTTGGAAGGAGCAAGTAAATTCACAAGCAAATTGAAAACGCAGAGTGGCTCCTGCCTATTTAGCTGTGCTTGTCAGAAACCAGTTCCTATTAGAAGCATGGCTGTGCATCTGTGTCTTCAGCACCCAACCTTCCACAGACTTTTGGGTGCCCCCATTAGTCTTTCTGGTCCGTTTTTCTGGAAACAGCTCCCACTGACTTCAGTTTGGGGAAGTCTACACACCCAAGAGCTAGACAGACCATGTTTCTGATTCAGATTTGAATATGAAGATAAACCTTACTAGTGGATACTGATGTAAGTCAAATTTTTCAAACTGAAGTAGTATTAATTGCTGTTGAGACCTCTTTCCTATGAAAACCCTGTCTGTTACAGGTAAAATAAAAATCCACAACAGATATTAGGCAAATACTTGTGTAAATAAGTTAGCATTAACTGACAAATGTACTGTTGACTAGTGGTACCCTGCAAGTCCATAATCTTGTTTTCCTATAAAATAAACAGGTCTTACAGCCTAAGGAAAGTATAAAAAAGCCAGTGACATAAAACAGGAACAGCTTTAACTTTTGAAATTATTAGTTTTGATATTTAAAAAAAAAAAATCTCCTGATAGAGCAAATGCTGGAAAGAGTTACAATTATATTAAAACCACTGTGGACCAATTTCACTTTCAAAACCACTAACTCAGACTGTCACCATTTGTAAGGTTTTTGTTGTTGTTTCAGAAAGGAGGAACAATTTGCTAAAACTAACATCCTTGCAATAATGGGATGAGGTGCTGAAAGATATGGTTTAGTGGTGGACAGATACGGTTGGACTGGATGATCTCTAAGGTCTTTTCCAACCTAGTGATTCTATGATTCTAATCTCCATTTCGGCGCCTGAGACCACGTCAGCACACCAGACATTTGAACTCTGGCTTAATGAGTGCTCTGGAGGAAGTAAAAAGTCCAGACCATGAGAAGGACTTAATGCTCTGCTCTGAGAGAAGAAATGCATCTGTAGTAAAACCAGTGAAGTGCTTACGTGGCTCTTGTTAAAGATGCTGTTAAGCATCTATTCCATCTTTATATAATTGGTCATGGGGTTTTTTTTGTGTGGGTTTTTTTTTGGTTGATTTTATTTTAGTTTTGGTAGTAGATTCTTTGAAAGGAGAGTTCTTAAAGGAAAAATGTTTGAGTTCATGGATTATTGTATTTGTTGTTTTATAGAAGCCAGGAAAAATTACAAGTGTAATTTATCCTTAAAATATCCACTTTGTTGTTATTACTTGAAAATTACATTGAAAGCATTTGGTGCACTAAAGAGGAAAATAATATCTGAAACATTAAGTAAATTGTTTAAACAAAGAAATTTATGTAACTTGCTTTTCACCTTACTAGAAGTTACAGATTGCCTTCTTTCCTTATGTTACTAATGTATCTGAATAGCAGACTGAATTTGGCATAAAGTGCTTTTTAACAGGCCACTGAAATACCCTGCACGTTAACATCTCCTGGCAAGCTGCAAAACCAAAAGCAAACCTGGCATTCACTGCCTGAGGTGGGGGGCACTTCCAAAGCAGCTTACTTGTGTGATTTTACCGAAAAAGAAACACCCACCCCAAAGCAACCAGGGGACACTGCAGTAACAGCTACTCGCCTTTCAGACTTTCGGTTGCTATCAAAGAGTTCCCATTCACCAGCGTAAATAAAATCCAAGATCCAAACTGCTAGAATTTGGATCAGCTCACAGTTATGTCTTGACCATGAAACACCTGAAGCGTTCATACTGAGTTGTCACTAGTCTCTTAACATCTTCTCTTCTTAGTCCACGCTCACCAAAAATCAGCCTTTAACTTTTTACAGGAAATACAGCAGACACCTAGGTAGTTTCTCAATCACTTCACTTTCCTTCCTCCATCCTCCTTCAGCAAACTTTGGTCTTCCCTAGACAGATGTACCACATCAATTGAAGGATTTAACTTTAGGTTGCCTTAAATTTTAAGGCAATTATTAAAGCTGTAAATAGTTTTTGCGACTATTAATAAAGCATCAGAGCAGCAATACTCACAGAGTGGAATGCAACTGGCTGAGATCTAGTGAACAGAGCCCAGACTGATCTTGCCTTGGTCAAGTGTTTAAAACAGGCCATAAGATAATGTCCTTAAAGCACCTCTTTCTCAGAGATAATTCCAAGCAGAGCCAAGGGTGACCAGTTTGGCTCTAGACATCTGCTACTGTGGAGGCAGGGTAGATTTTACTTATCATTCCTTCTCAACTCCGTTAATCAAATATTTGCAAAGCACCTACTTACTAGGAACCATTATGTAGTATGGACAATTTTTGGAGATTGATGATGAAGATTTTTGACTCTTAAGCAAAATACATTCTGTATTTATATTCTCTGGATGGTATAATGTATTTTGCGTAAGAGTCAACAACCTCCAAAAATTCTCCTCTGAGTGTTGCTGCTCATGTGACATGAGCAAATAGCAAAGAGCACATGCAAAGGTGCTAGGAGAAAATACCCAAACCGTCAGTGCTGGAAAGAAAGACACACAAGCAGCAGAAGGCTTGTGAGCAGCTGCTCTTTTTGTAAGAACTAAACCTGTGCAAGTGCTTTGAACCAGTAACAGAACTAGGCTGAGTAGAGGGATAGGAGGAAAGGAGAGCAGAAAAACAACCACAAAGCCTCAGTTTTGATTTCTTAATGTGACTTATGCATAAGCATGTATCTGTCATCCCACTTCGACATGAAATATACAGTGTTATTGACAGAAGATATTTTCCTGGCCCTAAATTGACATCTGAATTATCAGCCATTTACACTAACTAGCTTGAGATTTGTTCTCTTTTTAAAAATCAGTGGATTATGTACCCTGCACCTTTTTTCTGGTATTTTATAATTTACAACCAGACACAGATTGTTATCCAGTTTTTGCTAAAAAGACAGGTAGGCAAGAGGGGAAAAAACAAGTCAGTAATCAAAATAATGCTAGACTGGGAAGAGCAACTAGTAAACACATTTATACAAACAAGTAGTATTTATTAATTTTTTAAGTTTTAACCATCCCAGAAGACTTTTCACCTCATTTGGTGTGAGTCTGATTCTTAGATTAGTATATAATTACCATACATAATTTCCATGCAAAATCTTTTCCATTTCATGCACTAATCCACGCCTACTTTCACTGTAGTTTGAGAAATGCTCCCAAATATTTTAATCCTGGGTGCACTGTTTAACTTATAATTACATCAAGTTTGATTCAGTGAGATTTTTCTGTTCATTAGTTAGGGAATCTGAGTTACCAAAAAAGAAGAGTGCTGCCATTCAATGAGAAGCCATGCTTTTTTTATGGGTCACTGTCCGGATGAAAATATTTATTTGTGGCAGGAGCGTTACCCATGAGAAATGATTATTGAACTGAAGGAGCTTAACCATAAGTTTTGGAAGTATTAGACAGGACTTAGATCAACACTTACAAAAAGAAACACACATATCCCAAGAGCACAGAGTCAAAAATCTGCTGCCACATTTGTGAGGGACCATTTGTTATGAACAGCAGCCTGGAAAGAAGGCTTGTGCTAGAATAACCACCGTTTTCTTTTTCTGGAAAAAATCAAAACACACAGCCTCCAGAAGCAGAAATCTATATTAACAGAAAAGGAAGTATGCAACAATGATAAAGCCCTAAAGATAATTATTTACATTGCACATAGAAACAGATTACAGGCTGGATTTGCTCTTTGAGAAGATCATAGCAATCCCAGGAGGAAATTGTGCTCACAATGCACGGTCACTCACCTCCCAGTCTTACAGCTCCAGTAAAGATCTCTGTCTTTGGGCAAAGCAGAAAGAAAACTTTTGTCAGAATATAGAATCATAGAACCATGGAATGGTTTGGGTTGGAAGGGACCTTAAAGACCATCCAGTTCAACCCCCCCTGCCATGGGCAGGGACACCTTGCACTAGACCAGGTTGCTCAAAGCCTCATCCAGCCTGGCCTTGAAGACAGCCAGGCATGGGAGTAGGGAAGGAAAAAACTTTGTTTTCCTTCTCCTACTCTGTCCCAAACTGTACTCTGCAGGAAGCCTTAGACTGGGTGTGACAAATACGCAATTGTGGACATAATCGAGATGAGCAAGCAATTATCAAACATGTGCAAAAGTCTACAACCAGAAGAAAGTTTCCTTGCAAACGGTCTTTGGCATTCAAGAATATGGATTCATATGAATAGTGGTTGTTTTTTTTTTTTTTTTAAAATGCATGTCAGGGGCTCTTCCAAAAGAATCTCTTGGTTTTTTGCTGAACTACCAGTAACCAAGGAAAGCAGAACAGATTAAACTAGTATCACAGCAACTGTGTTGTGGGTGGCCTTCCCTTGTCTCTGAAATGCTGGATTCAAGATTAAAAAAAGCTAGAGACTCCAAAACAGAAAGAAAATAACAATGGTTTTATCTATAAGAAGGGAAAACCGTCATTTTTTCGCGCAATTGAATTAATGATGACTAATTCAATATTGTTTCAATTCAGCCATTATTCAGTTTCAAGACAAATGAATACTGTATGAAACATACAATGTAGGACAGATAATCTAAAGAAATTTCAGCCATTGACTGGAGTCTGAAGTTAGGTGCTCAGGCATGCAGCAGTGCTGAAGACACCCTTAGTGCTTCTGAGTTTGATGTAACTATACCCATGAGTGCCAACCAAAATGTAGCAGTACTGATGCTTCCTGGTACCAGACAGGATGCAGAGTCATCAAGTTATAAGCTTCTCCTGAGGATCACAGGTTTGACTGTCCTTTCATCCCAAAGGCTGTGGATCAAAAATATCTGCGCTGATGTCTATGGAGTTGCCCCTCAAAACCCCACTTACATAAAGAGGTAAATCAGAATCTCAGTGTCTTCCTTATGTCCAAGAGAATAAGGCCTAGTCTGCAGTATTCAAACTACAGTAACTTAATGGAAATTCCCACTGACAGGTTAACAGGAAGAAAAGCCAAGAAGCTGTAGAAGGAAACTAAATGAAGGAGAAACTCAGTGATATGAAGGAATAAAGCAAAAGAAACAGGCTAAACCCAAGGTATCAGTGTGACGCGCAACCAAAAGACGTATTTTTGGAGTTACAAGTTGTTCTGCGCACATCATGTGCCCTACTATCCCTACAGTTGTGCACATTCCTAAATAAACAAACCAACAGAAGCAGCTTACCTGGCCTTTCATACACAGCAATTTGGAAAGGAAACAAAAGGAGACTGACCAATAACAGGGAAAAATGGCAATTCTGCATTGTAAGTAAGACACTGCAAACTCAACAGAAAAGAGCATTATTCGTGTTTCAATCTTTTCTGACCAAAATCTTGTTATTCCAAGGAATAGCTAAGTCAGCTGCTTTCTGAGTTAAATCTAACTACTTTTCTATGAGGTGAACAACAAAAACCATAACGCCTCAATCAGAAGAAATGGCAAAGGGCCCTCAAAATGGCCTTTCATTTTTCCTGAAAACCACCTTCCATACAAGTTACTTTTTGTACCTAATATCAAGACAATTTTTTGGTCCTGTGTTGACTAAGGTGGGGAGCTGCAAACAGTTTAAGCCAATATGGTGAAAATATGTGGATTTACCTACTCTTGTCAGTGAGTTAAGAGGCTGAAATGGCTCACCACCATGCCACATCAGTGCTGAAGCCAGGACAAGAAAGCAGGATGGTGGAGATACATGGCATGACAGCAAGCAGAGAATTAGGCAGAACATTATTATATTGTGGCACACTATTTAATCCTGAGCAGTTCATACCATAACCCTGCAGCAAGACCATAGTAAGGCTTTTCATTTCCTTATTTTTGGTGCCAAGTCATCAACTGGATCTAACCAAGAAGTGTCTTGCCTCAAATTGAAGGGGACTTTCTCTGCAGACCGATGGAACAGGACTGTGACAGTGTAATTTGCCAGACCACAGTTACAAATAAGCAAATGACATAGCTTCAGAAAACTGTGGCATGCGATTGCTGAGATCTACTTTTAGGTTTCAAATACTGAATTCATAAAAATAATTCTTAATTCTTCTCATACTAGCCCCACAGTTCTAGTTGGAAAAGAATGCCAGCAGTAGGTCCTAGTATCTGATTATTCTGGGATCTCTCTGGTTAACCAGGAAGTGGGGGGATGCTTTTCCTCTACATTAAAAAAAAAAAAAAAGCCATCAACTTAACTCCAAACAAAAATGAATATTTGCACAAAACTACTCCATAACCTGCTTAATAGGGCATTTAGTGCGCTATCTGGGGTATATTCTTCTTTGTTTGTTTACCTTTTTAGATGTTATGTTTATTTGAAGAGACACAAAATAAAAGTCTTTATGAACCACCATATTTTCTGGTAGGTTTTAAGCTCACATAGTAACTCCCATTATCCTACCTACAGTATAACCATAATGTGTGATTAGTACTAGGAAAATCACATTTAGTTAAACAGTTATGTCGCAGTGTCTGATAGAGAGTTTGGTGTTTTAAGACTGCGTAACACCGCACAGTATGGAACTGCAGACTCCTGATGAGTAAGCTACCCCTATTTCCCTGGAAAATACAATGAAAAAAGGACATAATGAAAAACCCTATAAAAATAATTTTGCTAAAGTTACAGCACTAATCTTTCTGAAAGTTTAAAAATGTATTTAAAAGTACCACCCCAGCCTGAAAATATAAAATGTGTTAAAAGCCCCTCAGCTTTACACACAACAAGGCAGCAGTTAGCTGCTGGTCTCAGCATCAGAGGAAATTACGGGCTATTTAGATTGTGATTAACTTTTCTTTTTAGGGGAAAAAGCACCATTTTCCAAATCTGTAAGATTACTAGAGATGAGATTGCTACTCCTACAGCACTTATGACAAGGAAAATGCAGCAGCTCATGCGAGGCTGCTGGATGACGGGAGTTTCAGGAGATGAACTCCCAATGCCATCGAGCAGTGGAGCTGCTGGAATTATTTTTGAAACAGCCAGGACCATTGCCACTTGCCTTTCCATTCTCTTGCAGCTAGACTTAGTACAGCAGAAAGTGAATCATGATGAGGACAATGACAATATTACTTTGACAGAATGACAGAATTACCTTTCAAAGATATAAGGACTTTTTTAAAAAAAAAAAGCATCGGAGATAAGTGTAGGCTAACAGAATCAGACTATGCTGCTCTCATCAGCTACTGCACAATGACAGAGTTAATAAGGGGCATTTTCCTTACCCTCCGTACAGGAATCCCTGTTCTGTTTCACACTGATCATAGGCTAACAGCACAGTAGAATCAAAGCATCTATTGATAATTGCAATTGATAATTGCTCAACACTTGTCAGATCAGCTGTAAATGCTTCTCTGAGAAGGATGCACATAATTTAAAGGAGACTGATTCGTGGGAAGATGGCAGGACTGTGCTTGTGTAGGGTTTTTTCACTGAAGCTACTGATTTCGCTATTTTTGTTATATCCTGCAATCCATAAAAACAGAGGTGTATTTTGTGTGCTCTGGTGCTTACACCACAACATTTTCCAAACACTTCTATGGAAAAAAATGCAGAACATTACCATTTTAAGGAGCCCTGCCTGTTTTCCTTTAAAACTTTACAGCTCAGAGCAGTATTCATACGCGCCAGTGTTCTACCTTTTGTCCTTGGAGGCTCTGCTTAAGCTCTGCAATCAGAAGACTAAAGAAATCTCTTTACCATTTATTTGTATCACATAAAGAAACCACCTTTCACAGCCTGTGATACAAGCGTTTGAAAGAGTAGCAAATAGATGACAAGAAACCAAGAGGCTTGAAACTCCTGCAGTCCGCCTGCAGCAAATTATACCTCCATGTTATCTCAAATGTTTCATAGATTATAAAGAAGGGAAAACCTTTTGGAGGATTAATCAGGTGACGCTACAAAGATTCAACTCTCAAGCAACGGAACACCTCCCGCTACAATGCAAACTACCACTACTGGTCTAGGCCCTTCTCAGGAGAGCGAATTCACTCTTAAAACATCTACTGACGATAATGGGAACTGTACCCTTTTTCATTTACACCCTCATTCTCAACATGCATTATTTCTGACAGGATGTGGACTATATGGGTCTTTGGGAGGCAGCAGTTTTCATCTTGAAGGTCTCAATTTCTTTACTCATTCAACACAGTTACTGTGTTGTTGATAAAATCCAACTCCTTTGGGCTCACAGAACTAAGGTTAGCAAGTAACTTTTCAATATTTAAAGACAATATAAAATAACATCTATTATATACATATGTAAACAAAAACAAACAAATGCATTAAGGAAACGGAAGGGGGCATCGAGGCCACACAAGTGTATAAACGCAGGGAAGGAGAAAAAGGAGGACAAGCACACTGTCAACAAACCTCTCTCTCACTGCACCCTTTCTGACTTCATGCAGAAAAAAACTTTTAAAACCTTTACTTCCCTCATAAGGAACAAAAAAGAATTTCAGATAAAACTGCAGATAACATCATTATTGTGATAAACTATTCGGTTATTTAGCATTTTTAACCCTTAAGGAAACAATAAAAATGGGAATTGCATGCTGTTTCAAGCACAGAGCTACAGAGTAAGTTTTTCCTCAGGTGTTCATTGCTAAGCAATTTCTACCTCTGAGATGCTTAGAAAAAGGATGAGAAAACCTTATACACGTTAAGTAGCCACAACCAGGTATCAGAACAATTATTAACATCATTTTTTTTATTATAACATATATTTAGGATAGAGAGCATAAATTCAATCCATTACCAGCATTAGCAAGGACTGCAAATTGACCTACTCACTGGGGTATGTCATGCATGTAAAGACTATTTGATTAACAAAAGTCTTGGCAGCAAGTTTCATCTGGCAACAGCTGGTTCTTTTCTTCTGCAGGTGTTTAAAGGGGCAGACTGGGAAGGGGGGGAAGCAATGTGACTGCCTGTTGCACAAGTCTGAAATTCTCATGCATG
>NW_010240987.1:16853-36647 GCF_000690775.1 Eurypyga helias | reverse complement strand
CAAGAACCCGCACTACTGACTACAGAAGCAGATTCTCTTGAACGACAGCATCCAACAGCAGCAACTGATGTGCCATTCCAGCTCCATTAGACTTCAAGTCTCTACAAATTATTTCACTCTGAATTTAGTATTCCCTACATTTTTAAGTTTCCACAGAAACTTAAAAAATAAAGTGATTTGTTCACAAAAAAACAATTAACTTATTGACTGAAGGTTATGCTACAGCTGGCTCACTATTGTTTCCTCTGTGGCCTCAATATTTCAGCTTTAAAATGAGACTTCAATGGGAATTATTGTCAGTTTGAATTCTTTCATGAAAAGGTTCAATCGCCTCCTTACACAAGGATGTTTTTTCATTGTAGCTGGATCCGTACTAGCCATTCCCATCTCGGGAGGAACACGGTGTCATTAACTGTCACACAGCGCTGAGGCTGCATAAACAGTCAGACTTGTCCAGTTTCTGCTCTTTTCCCACCACTACAGAAGCAACTGCAGGATCTAGAGAAATTTACATGTTACAATATTTAAGTGCTATTTTACAAAATAGATTTCTTCCTATTCTCCTGTCCCCAAAGGATGTTTATCTAAACATTGGTCACTTGCAAAAAGCATTTTAAAAAGCAGGCAGGCATGATAAAATTGTTACAGCTGTTATTTATGATCTGTTTAAAACTCCTGCAGTATTTTTTTAATCCAAATTGTCCACAGTAAGATGAATGTGAAGATCAGCTTCCTCTTAATGGTTCAAAAACGTACACTATGAACAGTCAGTAACAACATTAGATTAAAATGCTTTAAGGGCAGTGATACAGAACTGTAATCCTCCAGTCCAAAATGGAAAATTCCAATGTAAAGTGATTATAATCCTAAATAGAACCACGGTACAGTCTGACCCTTTTCTACTTACAGAAACAAAAAAACCCCAAATCCACAATCCAAACTTTGAGTCAGATGCTGTCATAAGAACTTCCCTGCATGGACAAGAATTTTTGCAGTAAAACTCATTTGCGAACATAAAACAGTAATGATGCTGGTGTTACAACGTAAACTTTCTGTTCAGAAACAGTGCGTCAATGAGCACTGCCAAAAAATTTTAAACTTTCTGCATTTTAGGTGCTAATGCACATGGATTAAGATGTAGAGCTTATGTGATTTTAAGATATGAAACCCCACCACCACTAACCAGTCTACACCAGTTCCTTCCTAAATAGAGTGGCTAAACTTGGGCTTGTGCAGCAGCACGCTGACCTGACCTGCCACGGTTCACAGATGTCCAGCCCCACCATCATCCAGACCAAACATCTGCACTGAATCACCGCTGCCTGAGTGTGAATCCTCTTTCCAGGAGAGGTAGTAAGTCTTGAGCCTGTTGCAGGTGGTTTGATAAACCAGCTCTAAGATTTTTCAGAATTTTTTTAAATAGAAATGCTCTATTAATATGAGGAAACAAAGTAAAATTTTTTCTAATCAACTTTCCCAGGACTGTACAGAACAATGTCCAAAGTTTGTTAGAAAATTTTGGATTTTTTTTTCTAAGTCATGTTGATGATAAACAAATAAGATTTAGCTACGTTCATCAGTATTTCTGAGTAATTTCAAAAGCATAACACTTGGAGAAGATGCATAAGCCCCTAAGTGCTTTGCTGTATATTGTTCTTGAAAGTTCATAAACCATCTTTATATACTTACAATCCTGCTATGCGTGCTAACACACACATTTTTAGTTCTACAGAAGTATTAAATATTGTTTAGTGTGTCAGTAGATTTAAGTCTTTGCTTTTAACAAGAAAAAACAAACAAACAAAAACATTTCCTAGGAAGATGCAGCCTTCCTTTCTCCATGTCCTTACATTTAGCCATATAGTATCTTGGAAATGCAGGTCCACAGTTAGTGGTTGCTCACTGGTCCACCAAGAGCCACCCAATCCCTTCTCCCCAGCAAATCAGAGTATCTTTTTTTTGGAGGTTGAAGGTTTTGGAAGATCCGGGCTGTATCCGGAGAGGTGTGGCCAGCAGGTCGAGGGAGGTGATTCTGCCCCTCTACTCTGCTCTGGTGAGACCCCACCTGGAGTACTGCATCCAGCTGTGGAGCCCTCAATATCAGAAGGATATTGGCCACTTGGAGCGAGTCCAGAGGAGGGCCACAAAGATGATCAGAGGGCTGGAGCACCTCTCCTATGACGAAAGGCTGAGAGAACTGGGCTTGGTCAGCCTGGAGAAGAGGAGGCTCCGAGGGGACCTCATTGCAGCTTTCCAGTAACTGAAGGGGGACTACAAGGGTACTGGGAGAGGACTTTTTACAAGAGCCTGTAGTGATAGGACAAGGGGTAATGGGTATAAATTGAAATCAGGGAGGTTTAGGTTAGATGTCCGGAAGAAGTTCTTCACAGAGAGGGTGGTGAGGCACTGGAACAGGTTGCCCAGAGATGTTGTGGATGCCCCATCCCTGGATGTCTTCAAGGCCAGGCTGGATGGGGCTTTGAGCAACCTGGTCTAGTGGAAGGGGTCCCTGCCCATGGCAGGGGGGGTGGGACTAGATGATCTTTAAGGTCCCTTCCCACCCTAACCATTCTATGATTCTATGATCCTGTACTGACCTGAATTATTTTACAGTTTAATGTGGCAGCTTCACATGCCAATACATCTGGCCTGTCTTTATTATGCCCCTTGGCATTCATCATCGCTTTCAGCTGGCTCGTGCAATGCTGCAACCGCAAGGGCAGAAGTATACCACTTAGAGAAGACACAAGAGCCCTCAAATGCTTTACTGCAAATTGTTCTCCAGAGATCTTTCAGAACCACCATACTCAGGCAACAACTTAGATGCTCTTAACCTCAGTCTTATCCTCAGCTCATTGTCGTAAGTGCTGCTAAAACAAATGTTGAAAGTTCAACAAGACTTACCAGGAGCATTAGAATAGCCCATCCCTAGATGAGGATGGCAGAGAAGATGCAACATTAAGTATGAGAGTCATGAGTACTTACAGTGCGATATCACTAGGAGTATCTTAACAAGTCCCAGAGGAAATCTTAGCCTCTCCCAAAGGACACATACTTCCCTGCAGTTAAGTACAATGAGCATGACAAAGAACCCAAGATGTAAGATAATTTCCATTTTTGTGTAATAAACCGCACAGAGTTCTTAGATATCCTCCTGTATATCCACCTCCCCGCTTGCAGAAAGTTGGATTTCTAAGTAAAGCTACTTATACTGTTTTTCCCTTCACAAGGGTGGGGGTCTATTAACCCATTTTTAACAAAATTAAATTTCTCTGAAAATTTCAGCTGTCAACAATAATAAAATAGAAGCAATTTATATATTCACCATCTTCCAGAAAGCTTGTACAGGGAAATTAGCACCACACAGCACAGTACAAGATTTTACAGGAAGGGTGAGATTGAAAGAAGAATTTAAAAAGGAAAGTTGATTTTACACCTCACACTCAGATTTCACTTGCTCACTCCCACATAATCCCAAGTACCACGATGCTGCATCCACCACATAGTTTTGCCACATAGGCAAACCTGCTCGCTTTGTCCTCCTGAAATTTTGGGGGTTCCCAACTGGTGATAAAACCTGAATTTTAGTCAAATTGATACTGGGTGGTACTTTATCTCAAAACCACCTTAACTTCAGTTTCCATAAACGTTGGGACAGGCTGTGTGCCCACTATCTGGTTTTCCTCCCCCACGAACAGGAACAGGCAGAGCACACGGGATGTGCTGCAGCTTCATTACTGTCCTCCTGGTGCTAGGATGCAGCATCTTCTGGCAGCCACACATCAGGGCCTTTGTGTTAGCCTTCTGGTCCTGACATAAACACCACATTCCCTAGATTTTACAGCTAAGGATGGTGTCCTTGGTTATCAACACAGGCCTTTTTTTTTTTTTTTAACCCCTTTATTCTGCTGTTTCCCATGATCCTTACCATGCACATTTCTATTCACACTGCATTTTGATCAATCTTAATGTTTGTTACAAAACTCTACAATTCCACAGATATCCCAAATGAACAGAGAACTCATGGATAGATAAGCTTAAAGGATTAAGCCTGCAAGATATCTTCAAGTTTTTCTGTAGTCTAGCTCTGCTACAAGAAGGAGACAGAAAACACAAACCACCATGTTTTTTCTCCACTTACCTCTAAATTACCCATAGTATATATACACTGCTTCAATCAGAAAATGCTATTTGGGATGTCAGAATCCCAACTAATCGTCAGAAGTTTTGAAGCTGCTTAATCAGTAATAAACCAGCAACAGTTCAAAAGAAGAGCCTGTTTCAGAACAGAAGACTTCTTTTATGCAAAACAAAATTAAAAAAAGGGTTACATGAATGGATGATTCTTGACATCTATGTCAAGGATCCCTTGATTTAAATAATACATATTAATCTTAATGCTTTAACTTTAACTATTATTTTCATTTACCAACAACTAAATATACTCTCCACTATATTAAATATTCTTTTCTGTGTAATAGGGTGCATGCAGGCACATACATAAACCTGTGGAGCACAGAAAAATTAAAAATTCCTTAGATTTTTAGAATATTAGAAAATTAAATTTGACATTTACAAAAAAAGCAGCACCTTTTTAGTTCAAAATTTGTATAACATACCAAAAATGAAAATAGTTTAAAAGTGGGTATCAGCTAAAGATAACTGCTTAAACAGTCTTGACTATAACGACTTTGGCAAAGCTGCTCTTTTTAAGTAATCCATGCTTTGCTATCCAACCTCATTACTTTTAATCACCCATCTTTAAGGATTTCTGAGGTAGCATATTTCTCTTCCATACCTCAGTTTTCTTCATGTATGGGGCAAGAAAGAAAAACCCTTGGCAACTTCAAATTACACAGCTGAATAAGCTTAAATTTAAAACAAAAGTCCTCACAGCACCTACAAAATAGGCCTGTCAGCCAAGGCTGATTTTAACAGTCTAAAGGTTGGATCAAGGTACTTGTTGTAACTGAGCTCTTATTCTAGTTTAGTACTCTGACCTTTACAATCTGAAGAAACAAGAATACAATACTTTCAAATTTCACCTACTGTAGCTACTGGCACTAACACTTTCAATTTTAGAAAAAGACTGTGCCTGTGTTGCCTTTTAAGACAAATAATCACTAAAAAACCCCATTTTAGAACTTTTTAAAACCATGCTGCATAAGAGATGACTGCTTGCTTGAGTAACTGAGTATGGTCAAGGTGATGCCTTCATTGGAATCTCCTTCTAAAGAGGCATCTGTCTTCTCCAGAATTATTATTTTTAAAACTCTAGGCAAAACCTGGGGGGTTTTTATTCATCAACCATACACTTCACCTCCTCAAGTACTATAAGAAATGGTCTTGCCTAGGTGGGAATATCTGGTGAGCACTAGGGCTAAAAAGCCCACCTTCCAATGGCAGGTGGTGGCCAAGGCAGATGCACAGCAGGGATGTACTTTCACATCTTTGCTGTAAATAAAACAAACACACACCCAAGCCACACTTTGCTTTTGCAGTCTAAACTCTGGGTTGAGGCAAAGCTGCTAATTGTCCATTTGGCAGCAGAGTTAGATCTGGGACAAGAAGGTAGTGCCGGAAATCATCTTTACATTGAGATAAGAAGAAAATTAAATCCCTTGTGCTCCCATACCCATCAGCAAATGGGCAGAGTGAGAATCAAAACTCCATTAGGATCAGTTAGTCTTACTGATTTAACTGTAAACTAGATAAAGCCTTAGATATCTCATTCTATAACAGTGCTTTCTATCATGCTTCACGCAAACCATGCTTGTACTATACTGAATCCACGGTACATCCTCTCATAGAAATCACTATTGTGCTGTCAGTTGTCATTATATTTGTATCCAGTGACGGGGAACATGTCAAATAGGAGTACAAATGTATTAGAGAAAATATGACATTCATAATCTTACCACACCTTCATCCTCCTACTCCAAGATGTTACATGGATGTTTATGTGTTCAAGAATGTTTCTTTAATATTAAAAACCCAGATTCCACTCCTACACTTTTAAGCTGATGATGACTGTTGCTAGAAAGTCACAGGCAGCACTGGCAATCAGGTGAAGACACACCTCTGCCAGAACAAATCCTAGGCAAATCTATGACAAACTGAAAACCACTGCTTACTGCATTTTATTTCCCTGTTGTCTTACATGAGCACTTATCCCCACCATGTTTTGTGCTATTGTCTCTTGATTGGTATCTAAAACTGTATAGTTTCAAGAAGTTAAAAGTAACTATCTTCAAAAAGTATGTCTTTTTTTTTCCAAGACAACAAAACTGTTTTCCACTATTACAGCAGTCTAAAGAAGGAATACACAATAGGTACATCTGCTACTAAAATCCTTACTTGCTCCACAAAGTACAGAAGTCTGTTACTATTGAATTTTAAAGTGCAACAACATTGGTATGAAGTTACTAACTCTTGCAAATTTATCAAAAGTCTTATCATACAGGAAAGTTCCAATTTCTAGGCTCAGTTGGCATCTGTTTTTATACAAAAGCAAAGTTAAAATGTCTAGCCCATACATAAGTAGGAAGACGTCTGAGTATATAAAACCCATAGAGGCTTGATGCTAAAAACAACCTAAGAACCAACAATTTTTTTTTCCCCCAGGTCTTATTTTCATGTACCTGGGAACCAAGAGTGTTGCTTTTAAAGATGTTTAGTCTTTTCATTTTCCAGATAGAACTAGCCAGTTGTTGCTTTGTAGGTAAGACGGAATCTGAAGGGAATTTAGAGAGGAGGATTATTTTTCTTCTAGATTTTACAAAAGCACTTACTTTAAAACTGGTCTGTTTTATTTTTCAGTCTCTTATCTTTTGCAACCCAGTCTTTCCAACTAGGAAAAGACCTGAGCTTCTGGCCACGTTTGCCTTATGCATTCAAAAACTATTTGAATACAGCGGTATTAATTCAGATCCTCAAAGCAACACATCACCCTGCAAGTGTATGCTACCCAATCCAGTACTGTTAAATGAAATTAAGCTTGTGTTCCTTCTAGAGAAAAGCATTCGGATAAGACTGTATGTAAAAGTTACTTCTTTTCACCTTTTCTTGATTACAATAGATATGCACTAGAATGTTTTTCCTTCAAATTATCAGAATTAAGTTGAACGCAGAGTTTTCAGGGCTGACAGTTACTGAATGACTAGGATCAAGTCTGCTTGGATAGAATTCTCTAACCAGAGAATGTAAAAGATTCTTAACAAGTTCTGAAACAGACTGGTAGTCCTCCTACCACATTGTGTCACAAGCAGCTTTTACTTTATTGCCTGTTTGCCTCTTCTGAACTCTTGCATTTAATGTACAGAACAACTAGAGACTTCTTTAAAGATAGGTGTCTGGTTTCAAATTTTAGCAACAGTTTAAGTTCAGACTTCAGAAGGTGCTAAATTCTTGAAAATCCATACGGATTTTAAGAGTACGGCTCATTGCATTTTATGGAGCCTGTATAACAGCCCAAGCAGTGCCAAAAAGGGAAGTTCCCACTGCCTCCTCCCACCTGCTCCAGTGCCCCTGCCTTCTGCCCGCTTAGCGCTCGGCTGAACTTGCAAATGCGGATGAGAAACAGGATGCATTTCTGCTTTTCTAAGGAGTTGAAGCAGCTCTTTTTAAGCACGATGGTGTTGGTTAGCAATCCAACTTGACATCACTTGTGTGTTCCTGTGCAGGAAACAGTACAGATTTATTCTGCCTAACTACTTTGCAGATTACTTCCATGACACGCAAATTTAAAATCAAAAATATATTTGCATATCTGGAAAGTCCCAGCAGATTCCTCTCTGCTCTGTGAAAGATGGATCTTAAGAGAAGCCTAAAAAAAAAAAACACCCAAGACATTTCATTAAAATCCCCTTCTGTCTAATTTGTTTTACAAGGTTAAATTTTAAAGTATTACAACTGAGTACAGAATTCAGGACAGAAAAACAAAGCTGTATGTGGTTCACATTTATTGGGATCACTAGAGGAACAGGTATGGAATTGTGGACAAAGAATGAACAGAAGGAAACAGAGCAAAGAAAAGGGTAAGAGGTAATGCATACTAAACTCGTAATTATGGGTAGGTCATGGTATTAGGACCCAGAAGTTTGTCTCCCCTCCCACATCTGCTGGTACTTGGGGCAGAAGAAAAATCTCACTTCCCCTCCTGCTGCTACTGCAGCTAACTCAAGACAACCAATTGTTTCACAGTGCCCATTCAAATGACAAAGATTAACTATCCCATCTCCTAGGAAAGATTTTCTTCCTGCAGACTTAATGATACATAGATAGCAGTAATTTTCTTGAAACTGACAGGTACAGTCTTAATTCAGGAATAACTGAATTAAGTAGCATAACAAAAGCTATCAAAGGGTCTCCTAAAAAAATATTACAGATATCTAACAATCTCTTAAAATGGAAAAAGGTCACTTAGCATTCATTTCCCTGACTGCAAGTCAATACAGCTCTCCTAATCTTCCTCCAATGACCCTGGTCAACAAATACTGCTCATTGATCCCCCTAAAACTTTTTTTTTTTTTAATTAGTGTGAAAACCTATACCTAAATGGTTAAACACAGTTATGTTACTGGACCTAACAAGACACTTCGGCATATGGGTAAACTACAGGTGTTAGAACTGTAGCCCAGGTTCTTTTACACACTTTGAGGCCTTAAAGCAGTATACAAACAGCAAAAACATTATCAGCTATCTGACAACATAACACAACAGACCTCTGTGAGGCAGAGATGTTGCACACCCATGAATTAAATGCTTTAGAGTAGGAAGTATGCATTAAGGGGCAAGAGAAAGGGATTAGTCTATTATGACCCTGAAACACACATTAAATATTCTCAAATAAAACTACAGTTTAAAAGTCTGCTGATGAAGACAGGTTTTATTTTCAGGACCACTAAACGGAACAGGTTTTCACATTTCAATAGCATGCTGTGATGCCACCTCGACAAGGAACAGATCCAAGATGTCCACACCAGTGGAGCTTGATGCTGACGAGCTCACAAAAGCAACTGATGCCTTTGGTCACCCTGATGTGCCAGGAACAACTTCCTTCACCTACACACAGGCAGTCAAGGAAGATGCAGTCAAATTTTCCTTTTGTACATATAGATGATTCAAGTTGTCTAAAGAAAAGTAAAAGCACCGTGTTTCAATTTGCAGACCCATCCGTGGAACTTGTTTCTGTGAGCAAGCATGTGTCAGACCCTAAAAAGAAAAAGTACAGGGCAAACCAAAGAGCTGAATACGATAGGATTATAATGCCTCAGCGTGTAGGCAACATGTTTGAACTTCAATTAAAATAACTAAGAAATACAGAAAAAGAGAAGAGTTATCACACAAAAGAAAAAAGTACATTTTCTTCCTTTCCATACCAACTACAGTGACAAACTGCAGAGAATACATGCAAGGTTATTTATGACTGAGATCACATATGGTAATATCAGTGATGTTTAAGAGGTTTTATATGGATAAGTATGTCTAACTTCCAGCAATATCAATCATTAGTTTTTCAAGTATTCCTTTCCTATAAATTAAATGTAACTAAGCAACTTTAATGATAATCTTATAAAACACATCTTATGTGCTCTGTAAGAGGGCAACAGAATCTGATCTTCAAGTCTGCCATGAACATAAACGAATGCAAGGCATGTAAACATCACGCTGTTATATGAAAATCTTTTGTTTATTAAAATATTAATAACAAAACTTTCACATAAAGAGTACATAAAAATACATGGAACAGAGCCTTTACAGATTACATTATAAAGAATAACTAATAATTACTTTCCTTTCATATTTTGATGTTTTATGTCATAAGTCAGATTAGTAACTCTGCTCAGATCCTGTTAAAGCCCACGTAAAAGCATCAAAGTAGTTTTATTGGGTTTTAGATACTTTAAAGAGATTATGTAATGTCCACTTCTGACCACTCATTGCAATTCCTTTATTTCACTTCAGCCTTACAATTTTTCATTAAGACTCAAATGGATCAAGCAGCAGCTTTTGACTTTGATAAAAGGTCACTTCTCATAATTTTATACTTTATTCATCTCCTCAGCTAAAAACTGTAGGAAAAAAATTAAAATTGAAGCTCATTCTTACACATCTCAAAGTAAATGATGATGATATCCCCCACAAAACCACATTTAGTTACATTTTCAAAAAGGAAAATGAGATGAAGCTAACACAGCAGCAGAAATATATAGAGGCCAAAAGAAGCCCATGGCACATGTAAGCAAGCACACAGTCACTGCTGGATGATGCAGCACTCACGGTGAAGGTTTGAAACTCCTGAACTGTAAAAATCCTGTTCTTGATAAAAGCTTTTAACCTAGCTACTGATTACATTACTTGAATCAAGGAAACAATCTTTAATTTTAAATGAGGTTGTGTGTCGAGGACAAGGGCAAGTTCTTACAAGAAACTTCAGCAGAGCTTTCCCTCTGTCCTTTTACAAGGGAAAGTAAGGTTCATCATTTCAAATATCCAACAGAAAACACCAAGATTAGATGGCAAAGCAAAGACTAAACACAGGTCCCAATTACCAGTTGCCTCCCCTACCGTGATGAACCTTTTGCACAATGTCTACCAAGACAGAAGTCTCACAGGTTAAACTGAGGAAAGGGGGGTTGTCAGAGCAGCACCCTGCATGCAATCTCATACAAGTAACTACATATTGCAACATTTCTTGATCAGCAGTATGTTTAAATGATTTTAATAACAAATATGAAATACATAATCACAGTGCAAAGAATAAGCCAGGAAAGCCTTTAAGGCAAGCAAAAGAAAAACAAAGGTACAACTATATTCGGATTGGTTTCAAATTCACTACAGCAAGATCATTAGAATTCAATTTTCTACTGTGCTGTAAACAGTTCAAGACATAATACAGAAGACATACATTAATTTCAAACTGGAGTAGCAATAACTTATCAATGACAAAGCAGTCGTCTATCACCTTGACAGTCTAAAATTCAGTGCTCTTCTTGCAATGTAGACAGCAAGTCTATATATGTCATAATGATTTATTTCATCTTTGATCACAAAGATTGTTAGCTTATATCCTCCAAAAACAATACTTTTTGTCTCTCCTGAACCCACATTAAGAGCACCACATTTAATAAATTTTAGATAAATGTGAATTGTTTAGTCCAAAGGCACAAAACTATAAAAGTTTCTGTATCCACCTTTTAAAAGTAAAGTGAAAACAAAGTAACAACCTTGAGTTACTGCACTTTCGAAGGCATAGTCTCCTACTTCCCCTTAGCAGTCCTGTTTGAGATACAACACAAGGTCACACTGCAACAGGAACACAACAGAAGAACAGATATTGTGGTTCAACTGAAAGTGCATCTAGCCCAGACCTTGCATGGCAGTGACTGTAAATAAATGCCCCAGGGAGCAATCTAAGAACTGAACACATGAAGTCTTTGTCTGCTTCCACATAGCACAGAATGTAGTTGCTATGCATTTAGTAATACTCTATGGGTCAGCCTTGGTAACACTCATCCATTATCAACTTGAGCTTAGGTAAACATTTAGCATACGCAATACCCTTTATCAATGATTTTGCCTACTTGCTACATAAAGAGCCACTTGGTTGCTTTGAACCTGGCTTCTACATCTTTCATGGAAAAAGGCAAAAATTGTTTCCTACCCAGTCCTCAGTTTAACTCATGATTTTTCAAACTTCACATATCTCCTTCAGTCACCTTTTTTTCAGCCCAAGAAGTCTTGACTCATTTAGTCAATTCTTTACAACAAAGCTGTTCTGTATCTTTGATCATACCTGTTGCACTCTACTGAGCTTTAAGATCTACTATAACCCCTGGTAGAAGACTGCACATAGCATTCACAACATGGATGCAAGCTGGATTTACACAGTATCATAGCCACCTTCTCCAGTTTACTCTTAATTTTTTTTTCTAGTAACTCAACAATTGCTTGCTTGGCTCCTACTGAATGCTGACCTAATGCCAAGACCTCACTCCTGAATGGTTATGGCCTATTCAGCGCCCATCACTTCATAGGCAAAGCTGGGGCTGCTATCCTCAATGCACCATTTTCACATCGCTACCCTGACAAACAAAACCATTGGAAATTCAGCCACCTGAGTTTTTCCTGTGGCTCTCTGTAGCAGTACCTCACCTTTACTATCCCAAATAATTCAATATCAGCAAGCCTTCTTCCCCACTGTTTATCAAGGATCTTGCAGGTAATATAGGCAAACGTTGGGATTCCCACAGTAGTTTGTCCTGCCTACCAGTGACTTTCTATACTGATACAGTCAAGCATTTACTTCTACCTTATGTTCTTTATCTTTTAGGGAATTGCCCAGACGAAGGCCCTCCCCTTCTTATGTTATGGCTAACTAGCTTCCTTTAGACCCTTGGGTTAGAGACCCTCTCAAAAACCACTCAGAAGGTAGAGACACCTAAATTGCTCTTACCCATATGGTTACTGGCCCTTCCAACAGACTCCCACAAGGTTGCAAGAAAGGTTTACTTGCAAAAGTCCTATTAACTTTTCCCAAGCCGAGACTACAGAAGTGGTGGATATCTGCATAAATAACACCACTAATTTGACCGTTTAAGACATTAGGATTACAGCCTTGAAAGTGCTAGTCTCCCTTATTTAAATTTTAGCGTCACACCTGTCACCCTCTAAACCCCTGGTATCACAGTCATTTAGACAAAAAATATCTACCACCACCAGTAATTCAGCTATTTAATCTTTGAGCTTCTAGAACCCAAGTGAGTATCACCTAGTCCAGGTATTTTGTACTAACCATTTATCAGCAACTTCCACAAACTCTTCTCCTATGTTTGTAAATCCCTAGCAAAGAAGAGTTTGGAAACTGGAATACCCCCAGTTTCCTCCCCACTGACCAAAGATACAAGTAATTTAATTTGTCTGCAAAGGCCTTATCTACTCTGTGCTCCATTTACATCCTGATCATCCACAATTCCTGTAGGCAGTCTGGAGATCTCCTGATGAGCAGGAAGAAAGCATCATTATCAGTTTCGATGTCTTTGGTTGCCCACAAGCTTTTCAGTGTGTTTCTACACTTAAAATAAAAGTCCTGAGTCTAGTAGTCAACTCATTTGACCATTCCTTCTGCTCTTCTTTTGTTTTGAAGGCAGCTGTTTTGCTTCCACTGGTCTTATCCACATTATGCAGCTTTCTTCTGCCCTTCTGTAATTCTCTCACTACATGAAACACACTGGCACTCTGCTTCAGATTCCATCTCCACATCCTGTATCTGTCTCATTCACCACATCCTACATCACCTCGAGATATTTAGGTCTCAAGAGCTGTCTAGATACTTTCTTTTTAAGAAGCTTTTTCTGTCTTTTTAATAGAATCTTTTTGAATGACATAGACCTTGATATATGTATTTAATGATGTATAAAAGATTAGAAAGGTTTAAATCTTTAAAGAATACAAACTAGTCTACTTTCACCTACCATTTCTTTGAGCCATGCTATGTGATGACAAGTGTGTAGTAAGCACAGCTGGTCCACACCATGGTACTCATGTTACACAAGTTGCTACTTCCATTGACTTAAATAATGTCTCAATCCCTTGGAAAAAAAAAAAAAGGGGGGATACACACACACACAAAAAATCCCAAGACACACAAGCAGGACTCTTAAATATCTGCTAGATTGGTTTATTTGTGATGATTTTTTGTTTTGAGTTTGGGGTTTGTTTTTTTTTTTAATATATGAAGGTGAACAAATAAAGCTCAGCTACCTCAACTCCTTCTCCAATTGCAAGATACCAGCACAGGAATAAATCCACTTTCCACATAAGTAATTTATATGTGAATTTTAAAAAAGAAAAACCCTCCAAAACCCCATGTTATCATCCAGACCATGGAGTAGTTCAGGAAAGTCAATAAATTCAAAGCAACTGACATATCCTTGTAGACAGGGTCCACGTGAGTTACTGACTACACAAAACCATTCACAAATAAGAATACTATTTTGTTTATAAACCCAGACTATTACAGGAAGCAAGAGCACAGCAGTAGCTTATTAGTTGTGAACAGCTCTGAACAGAGACAGTGCCTTTGCATCAATCATACATGACATACATACTAAATCAAGGTTAAGTTTAAAAGGCTTCAAAAGGTTTTATACAGAAACAAGATTGATCTGGAAACATGTTTTCAAACAAGAAATAGCAGGTGAAAATGCATTTGTGCTCAAAGATACAATTAGTTATAAGCATTAGCATGATTTCAGTGCTATCACATTTGTTTCAAAAAGTTTTTGCAGATAGGCTAAACCTGTCTGCTTTCAAATATTGATGAATTTACAGGTGTGGAATAAGGTACAAGAGCACTAGCATGTATTTTCATTTCAATTACATGATGATTCCAAAATCTGAAACAATACAGGAGCTTAGGAGAAGGGGAAGTTGAAACCCCTTTGTAGGGGAATGGAAAGGATTCCTCTGGAAGAGAATACAGGCAAGTCAGCAGTTCATAAACACACATGGTGGTGCACTAAAAATCTGACCCGCTCCTCTGTTAATCACACAGGTTACTCCCTAAGCAAGTGATGAAGGTACCTATTTTCACCTCTGTTAAAGATGCAGCTTTGGAGGAAGCCCAAGTGAGGGTCCCCAGTAAAAGCAGAGCCTAGAGAGGGACAAACGTATCAAGGAATTATCCTTGTGTACAAGGTTTCACGGACAGAAAGTGCATAGGAGGGGTGGGGAGCAGTCAAGCTCTCGCTTTCTTGCTTTCTGACTTTTGGAAAAGTTCCTTTATAATCAGAAAAGGTTTAAAACACAGAATTCAAGATTTCTGAGTATACCAGTTAAAAGCAGATGAACAGAACCATTCTTTTCAACCTTCTGAAATGAAGGCATGAAAAATACAATTTATCAAAAAGGATAATGGAGCTTTGTCTGAGCACTAGTGTTAAATAAAAAAAACAAACCATACTATAATAAAACAAGAAGGCTGCAACACAGCAGGAAGACACCAGAGCTAGTGCTAAACTAACAGCTTGCACTAGAAGCAGTCAGTACAGCAACTCAAGCTGAGGGGAACTGCTTACATTAATTACTGGCTGATAATCAAGTACTGCTGTCAAACCACTTGTGCCCAACACTGCAGCTCCTGAGACCCAGATCATCTCACCACCAGTATGAGAATCTCATTTTTCTTCTAATATAAGTCTACTTCCTACTGGCATTCCTACTATTGAACAGGATGCTACTGATCCTGAAAGGGCAGCACTGCTCCTCGTTTTGCAGCCATGCATTCATTAGCCAAGCCTCAAGCATACAACCATTTGTAAGCCTCCATCTCAGCGTTGTACAACAGCAGGCAACTGGTCTAACTTTTTTAAAAAGTAAACCAAGTGAGGCAGGGTCTTGGTTTAAACAGAAGTTCAGGAGGGATCAGACCTAAAACCATTTTCAGCAGATGTTTGCCATATTTAAGTCTGCAAATCAGATTTATACAGATTGCAAGCTGAAGCATTCCCTAAAAGAATTAGTAACCGCTCATCTTTAACCTGATCCTTTCATAAATAGTTACATACACATGATTTTGCAATCGGAGCCCCCATGCACCTTAACTTTTTGCTAAGACCACTTAAAATGGATTACTAACTGCTTCAAATTTATCTGTGGATATACTGAATGAGTAATTTAAGTAAACAATACAGAGCTGGTTTGTGACTAAACCAATATACAAGTTACTTAGTGTTTTTGTTTTGTTCGGATACATGCACTGAGTAACTGGATGTGAGTAACAGGGAGTAAATATCATGGATATAGGTGTTATTGCTATACACTACCTGGGACAATTCATACAATGCAATGAGCCTTACAGCTATACTGCGGAGAAGAATATAGCTCAACATTTCATTTTCCAGTGTAGTCCTTGTAAAAAGTTCTATATTTACAAAAGGTCTTATATAAAACATGCCTTATAAAGCAAATACTGCTTCTGACCGTATGTCCTACACACATCACAGCAAGAAGTGTATTTTCAGTAAGTATTTTGAAGTCTTAGTAGCTACTGCAACTCAGGCGGAAGCCTGACATGCATAGTAGAGTGTTTATTTCAATGCAACTGTATATTCTGGCACTCACAAGTCAAATGACTGCAGAGACCTACAGACCCCAGCACAGAGGAAAAACTCCAACCCTTACAGTACATTCATAACGCCAAGAATTACTTGGTGCATGGGGAAACCAAATACAATAGTAAAGAGAAAGTTGCAGTTTAAGATGGAGGTTTGTTTTGTTTTTTCTCTTTTTAAATGGTCCCACCATAACTTCTCCCCACCCCCCAACAGAAGGAAGTTACATACCCCAAACTTAACTTTTCACTAGAGTACTTTATTTTTGATAAAAACATGTTTTTTTCCCAACACTTCCTAAAAGGTAGAATGGGGGAAGAGAATGGATTTTCTGAAATTACTAAAAAAAATAACTAATTTCTGTAAGGATAAGAATATACATTTTGGTACTTCACAGACACTTATTTGCTGCATTTATGCTTAAGTTGATACGGTTTGGAGTTAAGAGTAGCCAGATCCACATGAGCACACTACAGACATTGAGCCACTTGTAGAGTGCCATTCTTCCTTTCACTCGTTTTCCATGCTCAGCCTCACCTTCCATTCACTTTACATCAGTAAGGAAATAGTTGCAGCAAGTGTCCTTTAAAACACAAATGCTCTGATCAGACAAAAGGGAACTTAAATCTTTTGAAATTATGAAGCATGCTATGTACAGAAAGCTGGAAATACCCACACATCAGTGGTATTTCTCTATCAAGCTTGCTTCCTACAACTACTAGTGTAAAGAAGCTGGTATTTCTCCCCACCCACCCCCTCGCAGTGATTTACATTGTAAGGAAAAGCAGAAGCCAGACTGGGAGCTTGTGTTCTGGTGGGTTTTTTGAGCGGGGAAGGAATAGAACCAGCCACAACTCCCTGCTTCATGCAAGCAAATTGTTTTCCAAAAGGTACTGGACTACACACACCTTGGAGAATACCCCCCCACAGGTACTCTGACAGCAGAACATATAGGATCAGAAGATGCTCCACAAGCTGAAGAGACTGCTGTCTCAGAGAGGCATCACCAGAACTTTCACATTAGTGCTCTAGCGAGGAGATTGGGGGAGGACCCCCCAGGTTATGTTTGGTTTTAAATCCTGCATTTAACTCCTGTAAAAACCATCTAAATTATGGGATTCACATTAATAAACTGTACTTAGTTAAGAATCACTACATCTTAAATACACATTTGCTGCTCCTTTACAACTAGCTCAACAGAGGAGTGCCTGTGTTACCTACTCAAGATGATCAGAGGGCAGGAGCACCTCTCCTATTATGAAAGGCTGCAAGAATTGGGCTTGTTCAGCCTGGAGAAGAGAAGGCTCCGAGGGGACCTCATTGCAGCTTTCCAGTATCTGAAGGGGGACTACAAGGGTGCTGGGAGAGGACTTTTTACAAGAGCCTGTAGTGATAGGACAAGGGGTAATGGGTATAAATTGAAATCAGGGAGGTTTAGATTAGATGTCAGGAAGAAATTCTTCACAGAGAGGGTGGTGAGGCACTGGAACAGGTTGCCCAGAGATGTTGTGGATGCCCCATCCCTGGATGTCTTCAAGGCCAGGCTGGATGTGGCTTTGAGCAACCTGGTCTAGTGGAAGGTGTCCCTGCCCATGGCAGGGGGGGTGGGACTAGATGATCTTTAAGGGCCCTTCCAACCCCAACCATTCTATGATACTCAGGGACCTGTTAGATTTACCTGACATGATGACAGCTTTAAAAGGGTCAGTTCTGATTCGACAGGTAGGTGAAACACTCCTTGAAAAAATTAATACAACTACATACAACTGTACTTTCACCCAGTTTAATGTGTTAGTTCATGTATATTATACGCACACATTGTAATGGCAGGTAACTATCATCTTACATATCGAAGGCCTTTACATATGAAAAGCTACAAAGATACATTCAAATTATAAAACAAAACTTGTGCTGAACAACAACAGCTAAAGTCTACAAGAACTAAGACAGACTGGAACAGTGTCTTGCAGTCTTAACTTTGTTCATTTTCCCACCCACAGGCTGTAGACTCTGCATCACATACAAAAGCAATATGTATATCCATAATTTACACCATAACATTAAATTTGCATTAGCTACAGAATTAGTTTTCTCATCAACGGTGCTTAGAATGAAGCTAACGCATTTAAGAACAGTTTACATTGCATTCCCAGAATGTAAAGGCAGGACCTTCATTTACCCATAGGACACAATGGAGGTTCAGAAGTACTAAAAATAAATTTATTTCTTTAGTCTTTACCCAGAAAGCACACTTCTTAAACCTCTGTGTTTAAAATAAAATGTTAGTACTTGGCATATTTAACATCCAACTGACATTCACACCTGACTTCCAAGTATTCAATATTTCTTCAGACTAGAAACAGAACATTGGCTTTAAAACTCACTGAAACAAACCTATCTAATGCTCATCATATCAGGACAACTAACAAGTCACTTAGCTTTATATTTTTTTCATTGAGGGTCAGAACATAGCTCCCTAGTTTCACCTCCCTTAACTTTAGTCTTAGTTTTAATTGCTTTAGTCTCAAGATAATTTTTCTAGCTCCCCTGCACAATACACATTCCCATTTCTGTAAGAGTCAAGGTTTAGCACAAACTTAGAAGCCTTGCTACACAGACTTCTACATGTTCACTTCCAACAATTTGAAAGCTAATGCATACAAGGACCAAAAGACTGGAGAGAAATGCAGCAATGAATCGTAAAGCCATTATTTAAAATTCTTAGACCTTTATAATAACATAGCGTATGTAATGGCACACTAAAACACTGCAAATTTTACTACAGAGTTTAACAATACTGAAGGAATGACAAGGACAGTTCAAAGACACTAAAACCCATCTATATGACATCACTGTATTGTAAAATGTTATATTAATAATTGGCAACTAAAACCACCTATGCAAGAACAAAGAACCTGAGAGGGTGGTGAGGCACTGGCACAGGTTGCCCAGAGAAGCTGTGGATTCCCCATCCCTGGAAGTGTTCAAGGCCAGGCTGGATGAGGCTTTGAGCAACCTGGTCTAGTGGAAGGTGTCCCTGCCCATGGCAGGAGGTTAGAACTAGATGATCTTTAAGGTCCCTTCCAACCCAAACCATTCTGTGATTCTAACCTAAAGAATTTCTCAAATCGTTCTGAGGAGCGACTTCTATTTCTCTTACAGACACTGCCTTATTTGAAGTCTTCTCATCAACAATTCTTCACAAGTTTACTGAGGCATAGCCATTAATTTCTGGAGACATGCAGTTACATTTTTGCATCAGCTGTCTAAGATTTTTTCCAAACTATTACCTCACCTTTTATTGCTCCTGAATTCAATTAGATTGGCTCCTTGACCTGAAGAACTCAATGCAAAACAAATCCTAATGTATTTCTATGTAGGGAGCTGATCTAATCCAATATATAGTCACCTACTCCATATGATCATACCAGCACTCATACAAATGCTACAGTAAATTACTTTCTCCTTCTCCCAACCTAATTGTGGTATCAAAGTAAAAACCACTTGTAAGGATTAACAGGAATGCACCTGCAGAACCAAACCTGCCTTTGACTTTAGCCTACCATTTCTTATGTATTTACTTTGGGATCTCATGTTTAAAAAATTCCCCATTTCTTCCAAATTTAACTGAAGTAACAACCTCATCCTACCACCTTGTTTTAATATGTTCTTCCCTACA